>NC_056735.1:1722324026-1722364026 GCF_019279795.1 Protopterus annectens
TCCTCTTCTCCTCCCCTCCATCAAAATGCGACCTTTATATTCTCATGCACTTACATTATATCTCATCCCTGCCCTATTTCTCTCCAGTTCTTCTTCCTACCTAACATTTCCCCCTAACTTACCTATCTTCATCCTTCTTTTTCCATCTTTCTTATCTATTCACCTCTTCCCCTTTCTAGCCTGTACCCCCTCCTTTCTTGGCTACTATCTAGTGTTTTATCTCCCCTCTCTACTTTCTCATACTATATTCTACTTCTCTTCATCCATACTGTACGTAACTTTCTTTTTGCTCCTTTATACTTGTTTACTTACTTATCCTACCTAAATCTACTTAATCTCTATAACAATGTAATCTAATTTAATTTAATTTAATTTAATTCTTCACTGTGCTTAGTAATGTACTTATGATGTTTATAATTCTTATGCTGTTTATAATATGTTTTCTCTTAAGATGTAAACAGTTCTTATGATGTTCATAATTTTAGTTTTTTCTTCTCTAAACCATATAAAATTGTCTGTGGAGCTTTTCTCATGGGGGCTGCACTGAAAATGGGCTTGTCACCTAGTCGGACTATCCCGGTTAACAAATGTTACATAAATATATAAATAAAATGAAGACCATTTATCATTTTTGCTGCCCTCACCAGGAACAAAGGACACTTTTCATCTAATCACACATTTTCTAAACAAAGCATTCAATACACATTTAACCTAAAAAAAATAGTCAAATCACAGTACTTCTAAAACTTCATAATCTCCAAATGCTTATCCAAAACATCTTTGCTGTAAACACAATCTTTGTTGTAAAACAATGAATGGCCTTCATGCTAAAGATTACATGAGACTAAAATGGGTATAGATTTCCAGAGGATGATATGTGATGCACGTGGGTCTATATCACCATTTTGAATGGTGAAAACTCAGAATGCTGTTTAATCGAAATCAACAGTTCGAAATCCTAAACAGCGAACTAACAGAACACCAATTTTTTTCCCAGCGAAAAAAATCGGTGGGCCGTCTTCTGGGCTTTGCTATTTCCTCCACTGGGGTGTGATCTTGGAGTTCATATATTTAAGTAGGAGGGTTGTGGGGGACAGGTTTGTGTTTAATGTTGCTAATTCTTTATTTTTTTTTTTTACGGAGCAGCAAATTTTTTCCCTGGGAAATTGATGTTCCATAAGTTTTCTGTTTACGGGTTTCGAACTGTTGAGTTCGATTAAACACTCAAAATGGTGATATAGACCTGATGCACCTAGATGTGTTTGTGCCTGTGTTTGTATATGTATATGCATGTACATGAATGCAGAATTACACAACTTTAAACTACATCAAGGAAATTAGATTCTGACAGGACACTATCCTTCAAAAATAAAGGTATATAAAAGTTCAGTACTACAGTTTAATGTTACAAGGTTACTGGCCCTTGGGAGAATGTGAGAAATTATTTTGTTTTGCAAAACAAATGGTTGACAATTGTCTGTCTAATGGTACAGAGGACATTGGAAGGGCTGTACTACTGACCAGGAGCTCTCCTATGCCATTCGGGGGTTTGGGGATACAGCCTGATGCCTGTGTGACCTCTGCTGGATATCAGGATTCGACCAAGATTTCAGGGTGATGATGACAATGCCTCTGTATTTATTATATTAGCTAGTTTCTAAGGTGGGCATCTTGACTGACAACTATGAAATGGCTCCAGGATCTATGCATAGAACTTTTCCCTGGATACCTCACTCCCTGGGACTACAAATAAGGTATTAGTGACACTGACTTCCCAAGACAGTGGGTTGTTTACCCGTCAGAGATTATGTCATTGCCACCTGGAAGTAGCAATGGGGTATCCATGGGTTTGGTGGGTATGGAAACTGGGAGAACAACCAGAAGGTTGTATTACACTGAGAGAGAAGAAATTTAAAAAAAATGGTTGATAACTGGTACAGCACTACTGAGGAGATGGTAACTTCAAAACAGTGAAAAGATCAGGGATTTATATAATAAACAAAATTGCCGTACAACACAGTAATAGAGCAGTTAAGGTCATTGTGCTGGTAATTATCCTTCGGTCTCCTTCCCAGACAGGGTGCTTCATTGCTGAATCTGAATATCATTCCCCATGCCCATGGGTGTGTTTCCACTTGGAGCTCTACTTTCCTCTTATATCGCAAAGATGTGCTGATAAGTGAATTGGTGATCAGTCAGATTTCTAATAAGCACATATGGTGTGTGTGTGTGTGTGTGTGTGTGTCCTTCTTGTAACTGACTGTCCAGGACTATTGCAGGTTCTCTGTTTTATATCTGTTGCTTGCTAGGGTAAGACACCAGTTCACCCTTGCCTCTGAAAAGGAAAAAGTAGGTGCCAAAAATGACAAAATGCAATAATTCTGAATGGTGGGGTAATGAGATATCGACTAATGAGAATCTAAAGCTGACGCGTTATGTGAGGAAAGAGAAAAGGCAGATTGTGCAGACTGTCTAACTCTTATCCCAGGTCAAATTCTATACTCTGTGGTTATGTTTTGGGCCAAAGTGAATTAAACAAACTATACCTATCCATACTTTACAAACTATACCATGCTGAGTCACAATGTAATAGGACTTTCACTTAACTGAAGAAGCACTAATTCTCACATATATAAATAAAAGTGCACAAGTAATCTCACATTGTCAGATTTCATTAAATATTCACAACATGAGATGTAAGGATTTCTACCACCTCAAACCTTTATTTATGTAACATCAATTCTGGCGGCCCTATGTAATTCATTAGAGGACTCTATGAATTTATGAAATCATTATTTGCTTAAAATACTTCATCATGCAATAGCTTTCAAGCATCAGTTTTTCACTTTTTACTTTTTACGGAGTTCTCAGTAAAATGCTATTCCATCTGCTTCGTAACATTAAAATGATTTTTTAAACTTGATTTAAAATAGCATGACCAATTTTCAAACACATTAATTAGAAAAAAAAAGCAATAATGCAAGGTTCACAGCTAAAACACATTACAAAATGAAGTCAGAATTATTTAGCATGTACAGACTCTGCATAGCAGGCACCAAAACATAGAACCAACTGATATGAAGCAGCAGCAGTAAGTTCTGCTTTATTTCCTTTTTTAATTTTTCCAAGTTGTTTGGGTTTCTAATACCATGACAGGAATGGACCCCATTCCTAAGTCAAGGTATGCTTAAAGTTCATGAAATTAGTATTGTTTCAATCTTTGATGTTAGCCAGAAGTGCTCTTTGCAGCACCCGCAATGTGCCGAGTAATGACTCCTTCTGTAATTTGTATGGAATAACATATCTAAGTATGACTGTAAACTTTTTTATGTAAGATCTGTTGTCCCTATTACTATTGAAATGCTGGTATTTTAGGACTTTGTGTCTCACTGTACATAAGAAACTGTAGTTATTGAGAGTAGCAATTTCAGTGATCAGTGCTACTTTTGTCTTCTTTTCATGGACTACTATATCTGGTTTTCTCAAATCTGTTTAAAACTGTTGGTAATGGATGATCCCATGTGTTATAAACTTCATTGTTTTCTATTATGCTTTGTGGCTCATGTTTCCATTGTTTTTCAGCTACTTCAGTATTATATTGTTTGCACAATCCCCAGTGCAACAGTCTTGCCACATTATTATGCCTTTCAGTATACAGTTCTTCTGCCATTAGTATATTACAACCAGCGACGATATGTGCGACTGTTTCCAATTCTGTTTTGCAAAATCTACTTTTGTCTGTTTCTCCCACATGTTCAATGGACTTTGTAAACCAATGTGTAAGTAGTCCACTGTCTTGGGCTGTCAATAATAACTTTTTGTCTTTTGGTTTAAATTCACATCTCCTTAACCATTCCTACATTTGATGCTGATCGACACAAGGTTGTTCCAAGAGTTTTCTATACAAACAACTATATTTATGCATTTCCACATTTCTTGCCTTCTCATCTCATCCTTTATCTTATATTCTTTGTTTTGTTTTTTTGGCACATTCAGCTGCTGCCTGATTTTTATCTACTTCTGGTTTGATTTCCATTCATGATTGACACAGATATGCTTCTGTTAAACTAAGCAGGGAAGTCATCTTAGACTTATTCTCCTCATGTTCCAAAATCTTCTCTATGTTTGGGTCTTGTGAGGTCAGCAGATATGTATGTAGTCCCACGATTGCAGAGTTATACATGTAGTCAATTTCGAGGAGGCCCATACCTCCTTCAGAACAGGGAATATATAACCTTGCTATGCACTGATTTTTATAAACCATTTGATGAGTGTAAAGCATCCTTCTTGTTTTCCTTTCTAACCTATCCAACACCTTTTGGGCCAGTCAATCACTCCAAAACTGCAACTTACTACAGGAAGAGCAAATTGGTTTATTGCTTGGACTTTATTCCTAGATATCAATGCTGTTTTCAGTATTAATATTAATCTTCTAAAATATTCCTTACCAAGTTTTATTTGCATTTGTTCATGTTGTATTGTTAATCCTTCATCATTTTTCAAGTATTTATATACTTCCTCTTACTCAAGTTCTTTTATATCACATTCCTGTCCCAAACTGATGTTTTCTTGGGGCTACAGCTTTCCTGCTTTTAAGGTTGCTTTTGCACATTTATCAAGACAAATGACATTCTTATATCATCTGAAAAAGTTTTGACCATTTGGAGTTGTGCTTTCAGTTCCTCATCTGATGAACTATACAATTTTAAATCATCTACAAAAAGAGAAGCCTTTACACATTGTTGTTTTCTGGGAGCCAAATTGTAGCCATAACCTAATCTGTTAAGTAGACAACTTAATGGGTTAAGAGCAAGACAAAAGAGCAACAGTGACAGGGATTCACTCTGGAATATCCCCCTTTGAATTTTTATCCCTGGAATAATAATTTGTCCTTTATCATGGCTTAACTGCAAAGCTTTTTGCCACTGTCTCATGATCACTGAAATGTAATCAATCAGTGTAGTGTGTATCTTATATATTTTTAAGCACTTTTTTATCCATGAATGTAGGATACTGTCAAATGATTTTTACAGTCTATCCATGCCATACTTAAATTCTTCCCCTTTTTACAGTTCTCCATTATGACTATATAAAACAAACAATCCTTTGTTCGATACGACTTTCTGTCATTACTCTTTTGTCCTTTTGCCATGATTGAGATTTCTTATAAATGACTATAAACTCTGTCAGCATCAATTCTGATGTATAGTGTATATGTCATTGGAAGGCAAGTTGTCTGTAGTTTTTAGGCTAGCTTGCATGTTCGCACATAAGTAGGAGTATTGTTTTTCCTATTGTTAATCAGGCTGGTATGTGTTCAGGGTGTGCATATAAATAGTTCTTCCTCTTGGCTAAATCTTCATGTAAAGATATTAATACTTTTAGCCAGAAGTTAGGTACTGCATCTGGGCCTGGGGTTTTCCAATCAGAGGCTTTTCTTAACTTCGTTTCAGTCTCTCTGGTCGCTACTTCATCCCATTTCATATCCTGTACATTTGAACTGCTTATTCTTTCTTTTACATCTTCTATCCATTTAGCATCTTTGTTATGTTACACAGAATCTTCATAAATATTTCTCTAAAATGTATCGATTTCTTCTTTTTAGATGGTGTTTCAAATCCTTTTGCCTTGTTTCCCAATTCTCTTTAAAACTTTCTTGGGTTATCAATAAATTGCTTATTTTGTACTTTTCCTTTATATTTATCTGCATATCTTCTAAGTTTTTCTGCCTATGCTGATATTTTTAGTTTCTTATTTACAATAGTGCATGATAGATCCTGATCTTTTCTGATAATGAGCATTGCTTTTATCGCATCTATCTTTCTGAGTATTTTTGTTGATCTGTTCCCCCTTCTATACTCTTCCAACAGTGACACTTCTTGTCTTAATTGCTTTATAGTTTTCTCTATTCGATACTTCCATGATAGCATTTGATTTCTCCCCTTCCTTTCCTTACTACCCTGTGTTTTTGTGGTAAGACTTTATCTGTTACTAATTTAGCTGCACAGTAATATACCCTATTTACTTCTCTTATATCACATCAGTCTCTATGGACAGTCCTAATTACTGTGTTCATTTCTTTTATCAGACTTCTAACTTATTGGGTTTTATTGACTTTCTGTAGTTTATTTCTTTTATTGATCTTAATATGTGTGTCCATTTCTATTAAATCAAGCAACTCTTCTCTTAGATCATTTTCTTTTAAACCGAAGCCGCATTCTTTGTTCTCCATTCCCCGTGGGCATTCTAGAGAAAGTTGCAGAGCATCTTCCTGTGCCACATTCTCTTCAGTTTCATCCTGTGTCATATGCTACTCTTTCATATGGGAAATCAAGTTGCCACAGTTTCCTTTTCCCTCCCTTGCTGTGCAACTCCAACTGAACGTTAGTACTGGATTCCTATGGAAGGCTCCAAAGTATCTTCATATGGTAACTGATCAGCTGTTTCCCGCTCCACTCATTTCTCATTAATTTCGGGATCCATTGCTTTATCCTGTTGCAAAGTTATCTGAGTTAAATTTTCCACACTAAATCCTTCACTTTGCAGATAATCCATAACTTCAGTTTCTATTTCTTTAACTTCTCTATTCCTAATCCTCATTTCTACTTTTCTTCTGTTTTATTATTTTTTGTATTGTAAAATGTTCAATGTCCAGATGGCTTTGCTGTATTTCTTTTCAAATATCTTTGGTGCTACTCTTTTTATATTGATAAGTTTGGCTTTTTCCTTTCCATGATTAATGCACCATATTAAATCAATTTTTATTTCCCATGTCCATATTTCTTCTTCAGCTATCTCCTGCTCATCCTGTTTCCCTTACTTTAGGGACTCGTTCCATCATGCTGTGATGTAACCTATATTAGTCTTTCTGCACTAAATCTTCACTTCACAAGTATTCCATAACTTCGTCTTCAAGTTTTTTAGCTTCTCCTTTACTAATCTTCTATTCTGCATTCCCTTTTTGTGATCTTATTTTTTTATTGTGAAATTTTCTGTATCTGGATGCCTTTGCCTGTACTTTTTTTGGATATCGTTGAGGCTGCCTTTTTTGTGTTTATTAATTTAGCTTTCACCTTTACATAAATATTATACTATATCAGATCTCTCTTTCTTTCTTTTCCGTGTCCATGTCTTTTTATACCTTTTGAAAGTCTCTAGATTTTGTTCTTTATATTTTTGTACTTCCTCATTGCTTCTCTTTACAAATGGACCAAGGTTTCTTGGTCTATATAATGTTTTTCATAACTCTATTGTATTAATGACTACATATTTTTATTTGAAGCTTCTGACAGCTTTTCTTGTGGAAGTATTTTTCATTCCTGTAATTTCTCTCTTAATCTTTATGTGTATTTTCTGTCTGGAAATTAGGGGTTTCTTGTATAATAGTGACAATACATCATTTCTTTGTTATCCTCAGTAATGTACTTCTCTTTATTGCTCTTTTTTTGGCCTATCGGTTTTTGTGATTTTTGTGGACTACTACCCCCTTTTACAATAAGGCGGTCATTCTCCCCCTGGGCCTGGCCTAGGTTCATTTTAGGAATGTTTTCATGTCTTGAGGATTTTGCACTATTTTTTCCAGTCCTGGCACTGAACTACCTACCAGGATTGGGCAATTTTTTTATCCTGGGTCTTATTTACCCAGCTATCTTTTTTATTTTTTAACCTACTTCTGTCCATGATATAAGCTATATAAAAAAACAGTCTATATGTCAGTGTTGTGTTGGTGAGATTTTTTGAAAAAAATAGGGTCCACCTCGTCTCACCAAGACTTGAGGATGATTTCAATTCCAGCAATACTACTTTCCTTTGCTTGCTGACTTATCATCTCTCCATTTGGACCCAGGAAGGTTAAGCTGATTTCCTGGCAGCTCACCACAACCCTTTAGTGACAAACTGACATTACATTTGTTATAATACGGTGTCTTATTTTTTATTTCTTATTAATACTGTAAAAGGAGGCAAAAATATAATGCTCTAATTTTTTTCCAAAATTGTATGTTTTTGAGTCAATTGTTTCTTGCATTAAACCTTAGAGATTAAAATGGAGATTTTAGCATAAGAAAAAGATATAGTAACTTGTGTTTTTTTATGTTATACCACTATATGGTGTTTGTGATACACGGTAAACGCTAAAGTGGTAACGCATTTAAAATATGAGAAAGTATCCAAACTGGGTTAAAGCAGTTCTGGTGTCCTGTTTACTGAAACTGTACTTAGCTGAGTAGTTAATACGTTTGCTCTTGTTGCCTGCTGTTGAGTTGGGATTACTGATACAATAATATAAGTTTGATTCTGCCTCTTATCTATAAAACAGAGGGTTAAGATCTGTAATTATAACCGACTTATGTGTTTGAGATATGGATGCCAACAAATTCATCTCCTGGGCAAGGCTTGTGAGATGAATCTTGTTATCTATACTGCGAACACAACAAAGGGTTATGACCAGTGAGACCCTATCATCATTTTTGTAGTGCATGGAGTTATGCTTGCTCCATGTATTACCAGGTATAGAAATAAAAAATATAGGAAAGTGAAGCGTTTTACCAGCTCTCAGATCTCTTACCCACCTTTCGACCATCAGAAATGTGTTAACACAATTGTCTTTTTCACTTTTTTAGAGTGTAATCCAGGCACTTCATGCACTGCATTAGTATTATATGCATCTGTCCTGCTTCAGAAGAAGAATCAGGTTATTTCATTTGGTTAATTGCTTGTTTTCTTTCAAAATACTTAGTTGGTACTTGTTATTTTTACATTTCACAGAAAGATGCAGTATTGTATTCCAGCATCTCGCTTTGCTGGCATATAAGTTTCTCTCCCAGTTTTTTATACTAAAGAAAATTGGAATCAGATTGGGGCCACAAGTGATAATTAATGAATTATGGAAATAATAAACCACAATAAGTAGGATTACTGAACAGAATTTGATCATGTTTAAATCACATCACTGAGAGAATGCTACAAGGAAAAATAAATATCATAAGGAGATTAAGGATTTTAAATTCTGAAATATACACATTTAATTTTGTAGAATAATATTAAAAAATAGCAGAATTTCAGTTTTATTTAGATTTTTTTAATGCCAGACAGTCAGTTTCAACTCCTGACCACCACAGAAAATAGCCATTAGCTAAACTGCTCGGGACAATAGTGAAAATATGTCAATGGCAGATACACTGTGACTGAAGTTACTGGGCTTGTAAACTAATATTGTAACCATTACACTCTTCCTATTTTGTTTTTAAACTCAAAAATCAAAACGAATGCAAAAAAGTTCACAAGTGAACCTGGGCTGCGATAATGAAAGTGAACCTACATTAGGTAGAGAATTACTGAAGTAAACCATTACCACCCACTTTGACTTCAGAAATGATTAAAGACAGAAGACTATCACAGTGAGGGCCAAATTGCTTCTGCTGGCAATCACAGCTTGCTGTTATGCTTGGTCTTTTAACAGTTGCAGTCAACTTTAAATTTATACCATTTGTTTGATTAGATGTCTGAGTTGCATCCTTTCTTTAAGTAAGACTCAGGGAAACACTTCATGCGTTACATCTCTG
Source organism: Protopterus annectens (assembly GCF_019279795.1). Lineage (NCBI taxonomy): Eukaryota > Metazoa > Chordata > Ceratodontiformes > Protopteridae > Protopterus > Protopterus annectens. The sequence continues at coordinate 1,722,333,590 of NC_056735.1, forward strand.
AACATCGTTGGTACCTTTATAGGAGGTGATAATACTTTAGTAATGATCATAAAAAGTGATGCAAGGAGTACAGATGTCATACATTAAACTGCAGAAACATTTAATCTCTAGGCTTTGAACCTGTTGACATATGTGAAAACTACTTTTCCACAGTGTATGATTCATAGAATCCACCACATATGCTGAAAATAATGCAAAGCTTATAACCGGAAAAGTTGCTAGGAAATTAGAGTGCATTTGTCAGCCCTTTTTATACATAATAATAATGTCCAATTTTAGTTTGCTACTATCTGTAAAACCATAACTTAGTGCCTCATATTAGATACTGTATTTATGCATGTTGTATCTGCTTGTATGTTTAACCTTTGGCATAAAAGGTAAAGGTCTCATGAGAGCATTCAACACTAAGTAATGCCTAGCTGTTGTACCTGCAGATATAATAAATGACTTCAGGACTGCACGATTGTTTGCAGCATCTCCTGAGAATGTATGCTGGTTTCCTGGGATACTATGCTGCTGTTTCCTGAAGTGGAGCTTTTTTATCATTTTTCTTGCTATTACTATGCATAAAAATTCATTTTAGAATTTTAAGTGCATTCATTAATATTCATGACATTGAAGAATGTAGATGAGTGAGTAGGGAGCATAACTTAGAAAGACTTTGGTCTGCCATAATGTCCATATGCTTAAAACATCTTGTCTTAATAATTTTGCTAGAGTATGGCAAAATGGATGACATCTGTGTTAGCTAATGTTCAGAGTGAAAGGTGAAATTCCTAGATATTTTATAGTATCTTGGAATTTATAATTCTGTCAGCTTTAATTTTATATATATATATATATATATATATATATATATATATATATATATATATATATATATATGTCCCCTACGAAATCCCGAATGCACAGAATCCCAATGCCCAAAATACAGAGACGAAAAGCCCGAAACCCCACTTTACTGAAACGTTGAAACCGCAAAATTCAAAATCGCGAAACTAATACATACATACAGCACAAACACAGACATATACACACCCTCCTCCCATAACCAAACAAACCACCCTAAACTAAAGATAAGCAGAGGGGATTCGCCCCCTGCACCCCCCATGTGGGGGACTGTGCCCCCCACACCCCCTACTTTAGTATTCTAACTCTGAGATCGCACAAACACATACACAAGGCAAACTCACACCCACACATTACTGTCCCTCACACACACACACACACACACACACACACACACACACACACACACACACACACACACACACACACACACACCACACAGTCACAACACACACTTACACACACTAAAGCCCCTCACAAACACACTTACACACACATACTTACCTGAACCGCAACACCAGAGGCGCTAACTCAAAATCCCTTAACATTAGGATTTTGAATTTCGCGCTTCTGGTCTTTTGGTAATGTGGGGTTTCAGGATTTTCGTATTGGTATTTTGGTCGTTGGGATTCTGTGCATTCGGGATTTCGTAGGGGACCTATATATATATATATATATATATATATATATATATATATATATATATATATATATATATATACTAAAAATGTTAGTACTATAACAGTAGAGATTACTCTGGGATTTCATTAATCTACTATTATATTAAATCACTAATCTGATGGTATCAAGTTATGTGTAAGAATGGCCTATGCTGTTGATGCTGGTGTATGAAGTGCAAAGGGACATTAAGGAATTTAGAGAAATGTAGCAATAGTTTTGTTATGCCATACAAAAGAACTCTTTATCAGCTCTTTGAAAAATGCAACTGAATAAATATCTGCATTTCTGATTACTTATTTAATAACTAGCACCAGTTAATATTGTGATTACTGCGGTGGTGGTGCTGCGGTAGCATTGTCGCCTCACAGTAAGACATTGTCCTGTTTGATTCTCAGCTAGAGCGTCTTCTGTGTGGAGACGTATGAATGGGTGTACCTTCATTGAAGGTTGTGCATCAGGGCCAGCAACTCGGCATGTAAAAATCTACTGCCAATCATTAGCGGACCGGAGTTCCGCTGTGGCGACCCCTAACCGCGAAAAGCCGAAAGACACAACAACAACCCGTTAATATTGTGATTTTTGTATGTTACAAAAATCTTCAGATTGTTTAAGATATATAAAAAATGGAGCCTGTCTAGACTTGAACACCATAAGCTAACTTTTATAAAGTTCTTGCCCTCAAAGAAAGACACCAGTTAAAGTATTTGATGCAGAAGTGGCCAATCCCAGACATAAAAGAAATTGTTCCCAGCAGCAAAAGATGCACATTGCAAGGTAACCTACAGGTGGATGAAGACTGAGCTCTTGAGCAGCATTTGCCAAAAATTCAATAGGTCAAGGATCAGAGTCCCTCCATAGGAAAACACTGTTGGGGAGTTATGCCAGCAGTGATGCCCTTTTGGGGAGTAAATTCCCCTGTCTTCAAGTTAGTGAGACTGTGGAGTTGAAACATAGAAGTTCAGGGGTGCAGGGGGCTTGCTTCCCTGCAAAAACAATTAAAATGTGTTATTTTGTCCATTTTGGGAATGAAATGCAGTTCTGGGGTTACAGTCCTGAGGGGTGCTGAACTTTGTTCACTCATAGAGGAAGTGCACATCAGCAGTGGTATGCAAAGAGGCAGGCTTCACCTATGATATGGTTCTCAGGACGTTAATTAGTAAGGGAGTTAGTTAGCAAGTTAGTTATCTAGTTAATTTGTTTATTTCCATTTGTTTATTGGGAATGTCAAACTGAACAACAGAAGTTACAAAAATTATACATTTGTTTTGCAAATAAAATGCTAAATTATCAGGTAAAAAGAAAGCTATGAAATGCAGCATAGTCTTTTCCAGAAAAGCCCATGAAAAAATTATGTATGATAATGGATTGTCTTAACTTTGCTGTACAGTCATAGCAGGATGCTCTGAAATTTCAGGAAAGAAATGGTAGTGTTAGGATGCTAATAGCTATATGCCCACTCCAACCCACAGTTACCACAAGATATATGTGCTAGTATTTGAGGATTCTGCCAGATAAAAGGTAAGAAACATCTAGTGTTGTGGCACAGTCATGTCTGCCTCTGCCTTCTGCACTAGTCCTGCCAGTTTGACATTGAATAGGACCCTTTGCCACTAGTCTGGTTCATCCATTTCATGGCCAAGTGTTGCAGCTGATGTAGTACTTAACAATGCATCAGTTAGTGCTCCCAATAAGTGGCAGAAGTTATGGACTAAGGCATGAAAATTTGTCAAGGGAAGTTCATTCATAATGCATATGTTTATAAATTATTCTTCCTGATTCTGGCTTCTGTGCATACAACAAAGCAAGTTTTGCAAAATCTCTTCTACTTGTGTTGACATTTCAGGCCAATGCATTACATATGTAGCTCTATTTTTGCACTTAGGAACTCCACCTGGATTAATTAAATATTTTTGAAAAGCTATTAAATTAAGAGTTCCCTGCCTGATGACATCCAAGTGGCATGGCCAAACAACAATGCAACATCAACTATGCTCAAACCAGAAATGTACTAAAGCATGCAATTTGGATCACTTATGTCCTGGACAAGGGGGGAGGGTGATGCACAAAAGTCCTCCCCTGATTTAGCCTGCCAGCTATTCACAGTATGCTGTATGCAGCACAGTATGAATTACTGCTTGCAGGATGTCCAGGATCCATTTGCAGTAACCTCCAGTGTAAGTGTAACAGGACCCATTGTGATCATTGTGGCATCTAACAGCAGCAATATGGATGGCAGCAGACAACCAGCAGTGACTGCAACACCAATCACATCCCTCCATAAGGTGTCATGCCCAATATTCATCAGTGGCAACATAATGGAAATGTGTAGTCCACCTCTATGTACACAGTGCAGCACAGTGTCAGACAGAACAAAGCAATTAATTCAGTGCAATTTAATGGCTATTAAGGGCAGTGAATGACTGAGTTACAATGAGAATCATACAACTTCACTAATGCCACACGGAAAGGTGCATGGCACGGGTCACAGCCATTATCATCTTATTCTGCATAGATGTCTAGGGATACAGGGACAAGTGACAACTTAAACTACCAGAGGGGTGGGGGCCACAGGTCAATGGTGGGAAAGATGGAGGTCAAGGGGAGAGGTAATATCTATGGCAACTATGATCTCCTGAGTGGCTTGTCTACTGGTGACATGACAGGGTGGTGCAGTACAGCAAATGCCATGAGGAAATGTGGGAGAGGCAACATACAGGACTGTGAAGCATGGCCATGGAACTGTGAAGGCTACACAGCAGACACATATTTCCTACAGGACACAGTTGTGATGGAACTGTGGAACAGGACTTGTATTGTGTTTACACATAAAGAAGCCCTTCTTAAGTGGCCCTGCAGTTTGGCTGATCGTGATGTTGCTACTGGAGGAGTAGAAACATAAGTGTAGCAGATACATATTGTGTACCTTGTGAAGGGTTTTTAAGTGTATCTGCACTAGATATTTTGATGATCATGACCAGTCATGGGTAATATCCTCATGTAGGTAACCATGGAAGCAATGTCCTAAACAGAGTGCACATGACTAATGACCCTGGTCTCTAATGTCTCCTTCAGGCCACACACAATGTGAACCATATCCCTTTCTGAACATGTAGCTGAAGACTCTGTCCATAGGACAGCTTAGTACATCTGTTTACTGTGGCAGATAATTGCAGGTATATCAGGGGCACCTGGGGAGTGAACAGTGCTATATTACTTCATTAGCCTGCCTTAGATGCTGCATCTGTATGTTAGACACAGTGAATGAACTGATCTATTACTTGTTAAAAAGACAGTTGATGTAACCTGGAGAGTGCCACCTTTGTGCTTCTAGCAACCAGAACCAGGAGATTTTTTAGAAAGTTCCTTATAGACGATAGCTGTGCAGTTAAAATAAAGTGTGATTTCAGCCTTACCTCCTGTTCTCAGGCACTCATATTCTCATTACCACTCTTTCTTTACAACTGCATACTCCTGGCCTCTTATGACTTTGAGGAAACAATAAAAATAATCTTGGTAGTTAGCGTATGTAAGAGTTAGATATATCAACACCACCTTTTTTATGAAAAGTGCCAAAAAGCCTATTAGTGTTCTTTTGGAGTTTGTAAAGGTCACTAAGATTGGTTGGAAGAATAGTATGAATCTTCTAAATTTATGTTAAATTAAATAGCTAGCTAGCAAAGCAAAAACAGATCTTGAAGGTTGTTTGCCAAGTACCAACGTCTACAGATATTGGTAAATGAAGGATGTAATAGTAGTACATGGAGCGCCATGATTACTCTCCAAAATCAGCCAAAAGCTAAACCTGTAAAGAGATGTAGCATGAGACTTGACCATAACAGCACTTTCAGAGAAGTGTAACAATTGTTACACATCCCCCTAAGTGCTGTAACTGTAACTGAATACCTTGCCTCATATTATGTCCATGGAACTTTACATGTCAGTGTGTAAATAACTTAATTAGTACAATATTTAAAAACTGTCTCTGACTTTTATCTTCCAACTATATTCACATACTTCCTGTGCGACAGCACTTCCTAAGTTCTTCACTGGATTTCAAAACCAGTGAAACACTTTACCCGCTTTTTTTTCTTTTGGAACTGGTAGTATATTGGGTGGATAAAACTCCATGCACTACAAAGAGATATGATTGGGTCTCACTGATCCCAACTAATTCTGTGTTCTTGGCATGGATGGCAAGATTCACCTCATGAGCTTCACTCTTGTGGTGAGTTTGTTGACATTCATGTCTCAAACACATAATAATATGGTTACAATCAGAGGACCAATCATAATCCTCTATATTTCATGCTAAGATTAAAAGGATACACATCTCCACTGAACAAAGTATAGGGAATAGTATTTTCACACCATAAAATAAAGAAAAAACATCTTTCATTACAACCTTTCCTGCCTAGCGTATCTCTTCAGTTATTTGTAACAGTAAGACTAGCAAAATAAAATCCTGAAAGATTAAAAAGAGCATGTCTCTGAAAAATGCTATCCCATTAGGCTGAAAGAGTAAGACAGAAATGATAAAAGTGCACAAACTGTATAAACACGTTCAGCTGCAGCAGTGAGTGAACAAGAAACTGTTTACTGTTGTTTGTGTAACTTCACCTTTGCTGCTATACAATCACTTTATGAAAAAACAACTATGACATAGTACTTCACTTTATGCAAAGCTAAAGCATTTCAGTCATGTCATCATTTGTACAGGTTAACAATGTATTATCATGTAATAAAAATTAAATAAGTTTATAACAGAGGAAGGAATCTAAATTGTGTCTGAATCTGTTTAAATGTTATTCCAAGCATAATTTTATAGATCTCACCTAAGCATAATCCAAGCAAATATTTGATAAATAAAACACAAAAGCATACTTTCTTTTATATAAAAGTGAAAAAAAAAATGTCTTTATTACCTCTTTTCTAAGTCAAGTGGTAAGACATGACTACTGCGACCTACCACTTCTGATTTTGTCACAGAGCTATGTACCATTACTTCATGTGTAAAGTCATACTGCATTGGTATCTTGGTGATTTGAAATGGACATTCACTGGCTCCAAATACTAGTCTATGTTAATTCACAGTGCTGGCTTATATACGACTTATTGACAAGGTACAAAATGTTAACATTCTTGCAAATGGCATATGCTGAAACAAATACATTGCTGCTGTTCGGTACTGAATTGCTCTGGCAAATCTCCAAGCATACACATCTAGTCATGTAAATAAAACGTACAACTTAAATATCACTTTAAAACACAGTAAATGATCTAGGCATAAAATGTTTTTCATTGGCCTTTTTACTACTTATAGTTTGTTTTAGATCATGAAAACACTGCATATTTTTAAACTTAACTTCACATGCAAAGCATGTAGTGCCGATATTCTGCACAAATGACAGCAAATACTGGGTCTAGCAGCCGAGCTGTTTTACAGCAGAGGTAAAAGGCAAACTATTTTGTAATTTCAGATGCATTACTGAATTTGCTGTGCTTGCAGTCACAGAAATAATTCTAGAGATGCCTGTTTGATTGAGCAAATGATAGGGGAGATTGTTCTGCATACACATGCAAGTCAGTATCCTCATTAAATCCCTAAATGATGTACTGCTATCTACAGCAGTTTTTTATTTTTTTTGCTTTTGGTTGAGCTCTTATTTCTCCCTAAAGACTTGTGTGTGCTACTTGACCTCATTTGTATATGCAAATTACAACTGATTAGAACAGTTGTTAGACTCCATGTAACTATGTGTGGGACAGTTGGCTAGAATTCATTTTATTTTCTGCAGCAGATGAGGATAGCCTATTTTTAAGTTCTGGAACAATATAGTTTGGTGATATCTCGTGTTATGTTTACAGTTCTAATATAAATGCTGCCAATATAAACAAGTTAAAGGCAACCGTGTATCCTTTTTCAGTTATTCACAAAAGATGTAGAATGAGCAATCTCATTATATTTGAAAAAGCTCAGGCATATAATCTAGAAATTAAGATTTTTATTAAGTTAGGTAATTAGAAAGCTGTAGTAATAATTTTGGAAATCAAAATCTAGAAAATTAAAACAAAAATTGCAAAGCACTACTGTACCAGGTGGGTTTGAATTCTGTTAGTTAAAGTATAAAAATGTGAGGAAATCCGACTCTAATATCATGTGACCCAGCTCCTTGTGTAAAAAGAAGGGCCCATATAAGTCTAATGCTTATGCTTACATCCCTGATGCTGTCAGAAATGCAGCGGTTATCTTCTACCTTAGCTATCAAATACATGATCAGATGTTGTAAGATCAATGTGTACATTAGCATCATGGCTGTTGGCTGCGTCCCTTCCACACAGTATGTTAGATAGCAGAGGATTGGCAGCTTGCTTATGTTATTAGTGGAGCAGATATTACTTTTAAGTATATGACTACAAGTTAACTCAATATCTTAGCCATCCCTAGCAATGTAAATGGGCATAACTAACCTCTTTTTGGCACAAATATTTTCATTGATTTACATTTATCCCACACAAAATTGTGGAAAATTTTGGGTACAATCAAAATAAATTAAAGCACAACTATAAGGATCATATTTGTGAACATTATGCAGATTGGAATAGTGCGACTGCGGTGGTGGTGCTGCGGTAGCATTATTGCCTCACAGTTAGACATTGCTCGTTTGATTCTCAGAGCGTCTTCTGTGTGGCGACATGCGTGAATGGGCATTCCTTCATTGAAAGTTTTGCATTAGGCCTGGCAAGCCAGCACAAAAAAATTCTACTGCCAATCATTAGCGGGCCGGAGTTCCGCTGTGGCGACCCCTAACCGGGAAAAGCCGCAAGACACAAACAAACAATGCAGATTGGAATAGTGTGACTGACCGATTCAAAGAACAGCTTTACTTCACAAGTGAAAAAAAAAAAGTGTCTGCCGTCTTTTGTGTGTGTATGTGTAGTTGTGGGTGTGTGTTAGGACAGGTGTGGTGTGCGTGCGTAAAAAAGACTTGGTTGACTGTGTAAATATGCATGTGTCAGCATGTGTGTGTGTGTGTGTGTGTGTGTGTGTGTGTGTGTGTGTGTGTGTGTAAGTGCATGGGCGTGTGTATGCACTTATCCATGCATCTTTGCAGATCCCTGTGCAACTCCATAATTTGGTCGGGGTGGGGGTCCCTTATATGATTACCTCTAACTGCTCAGTATTCAGTTCACAGACATGATACTGATCTGCTTATCAGATGCCAGTCTGTGCATCTTTATTATATCACTGTTGTGCTTCTGGGTACTGTGGCTGGGCACCAAACAGTGCTAACCACCATATGTTATTATCAATCCCAGTAAATATGTAGTCTGTAGGTTTAATATGAACATTTATGGTTTTGTGTAGACCACTTTGCATTGCCCTCAATATCTGACTTCAGCATTTGTAGATATATGCTGCACACCTTTCAGAATCCATCCATCCTTAACCCATTTTCCCATTTTTGCACATGGGGTCGGGGTGTTACTTCAACAGTGACAATCTAGAGCAAAGGGTACAGCACCAAGTGGCTAGCCCTGCCTCGGTAGTTCATACATACTATACACTTGTACATGCACTCTCACCTAGGGCCACATTATTAGTTTCTAATCCACCTGCTGCATGTCTTTGGAATGTGTGAGGAAACCAGGGCACCCAGAGAAAACCCATGCAAACACAGGGAGGGCATGCAGACTCCACACAGAATGCACCCAAGCTTGAATAGAACCAGAGAACCTCTTACTGTGAGGTGACAACACTAACCGTTGCACCATTGCATCTCCCATGCACTACTGCACTGCCCGTGCACCACCGCACCACCCTCACCAATGCACTGCCCTACACCACTGTGCTGCCACACCCCTCAGAAATTCTTTATTTCTTATTTGTTTCTCATAGGTCATCTTGCATATCTATACTTTGCACTAAAAATTTGACCAAAGGCTTAAAACTGTGATATTCGCATTGCTTCATTTAATGAACTTATTGTCTTTCTTGCCATCTTCATCTCTATTTCTGGCTACATTAGAATTGTTCTTGATATTTTGCTATCTGTCAGAAAAGAAATGTAAGACATTACTGATCAACACTCAGAATTGTAATTGCAAAGCAAAAACTTGTAACTTAAGCTGTGATAATCCAAGCATTTTACCAGTTTTAAAATATTTTTGCAGTATTCTGTTCCTACCTCATAGCCATATTGCATATATATACTGATTCTTAGGTCCATCGGTAACAATACTGATAGCATGGCTATGATGGGAAAAAGGGTACAGTCACAACAAAGTTTTAGTTTAAGGGTATGCACACTTATGCAACCATCACATTGTATGTTTTTTATTTTTCATATTTTTTCCCCTAAAAGATTTGTTTGTTTTCAATTGAATTGTACAGGTTATAGGTTACATTAAAGGTGGGAAAAGTTTTGAAATGATTTATTGCGGTGTCATTTTTTTATATCACAAAAACCTGGCATTTTAACAGGGGTCTGTATACTTTTTATATCCACTGTATGAGGATTTGGGTGAATTTCCTTTTTGATACATTGGCATCATTTGGTTTTATTGCACCAGGGCAAATTACATTTCAGCATTGTTAGTAGGTTTTGACACTGAATAAAATGTTTGTTAGACCTTCATGATCATATTTATTCAAGATTATGTGGTATCTCTACCGCCTTTATAAATGATCTCAGAGCAGTATATTATGAGTCACATGGATTTACTGGATTCTGTCTCTGGACATCTTATTGATTTCAGTTGTGGCATCGCTCAGAAATGACCATTGTTTCTATTCGTTTTGTACTCTTAACTTGCAAAATAAGACATTAATATATATACTCACATCATTTAGACATAAAACATACCACTATCTTTAAGTCTCCCTAATTGCACCACTGATAAGACAAGAGGAATCTGACCACTTCTATTGCCTTTTCATGGTTTGTTTAAGGTAAACAGACATAGGACTAAAACATTTTACAAAATAATATATATAGGGTGTTTTGGGAGATTATGCAGTGGTAGCATTTGTTGCCTCACATCAAGAGGTTCTTCCATTCGATTCTCGGCTGGAGAGCCTTCTGTGTGGAGTCTGCATGTCTTCCCCGTGGTCAAGTGGCATTCGAAAGACATGCGTAGAATGGGAGTGCCTTCGTTGAAGGTTAGGCATCGAGCTGGCACCTTGGCACCCATAAAAAATCTACTGCTAATCATTAGCAGACCGGAGTTCCACTGTGGCGACTCCCTAACTGGGAAAAGCCAAAAGAAAAACAACATCCCTGACTGACCTATAATCTATTAGCCTATCAATGCAGAGGTCTAAGGCACTGGGCTGTTAGTAAGATGCTTCCTGTAATCGAGGGTACAGGATTTGATTATTTCCCCTTTACTTACCTACTTTGTGACCTTCAGCATGTCATTTAAGCAGAAAGTGCTTCTGGGTCACCCCTGAAAAGTGACCCTTGTATCCAATCAGTTTACCCAGTTAACAAGTAAATTTAAAAAAATACTTCCTATATTACAATGAATTCTAACCTTATTGGCTAGTTTGAAGGAGTTTGCACGTTTAAAAATATTTTATAAATGGGTATTGAATTTTTCAAAGGAAATTCTTTAGAATTTCTAAAGTTAAATTTCTGAGAAGCTTTGAAAGCATACTCATAATGTGATCATGCTGATTTGATATTAAAACTACATTTCTAACATTGGTAAGGACTATATTGTGGTTTATAATTAATATCAGAAGGTGTCTTAGTATATTTTTGTATTATTAGAAGGAATTTGAATGAGAGTGGATGGCTTGTTGTTTTCAGTGCTAAGAGGGGTAGTTACTAAAACATTTAAATTCCCAGAGGCTTCCTGACATCTCCTATAATGAAAACATTGTTCCATTATGAATTTATTGCATTAAAATCTCATGGGTGAAGTTCTAGTTCATATGTCTGTCTCTCAGATCTATGCAGTACTTAAGGACATTATTGTGTTATTAACAAGGAACTTTTGGAAAAGAGTTTAAGGTAAACATAGTCTCACTCCTTCAAAAAAGAATATTAATATTATAAGCCCCTTTGTGTGTACACAGAGGTTAGGCATCTATGGAAACCAGGATGGAGGAAAGGAATAAGGGGTAGCAAGAAGGAAGGATGTCACAAAATGGAGTAAAAGAGGCAGCTCCAAGGATATGTCAGAGATTGTGGAGTGAGTTACAGAGGAAAAACAAAAAAAGAGCTTTGGAACTATGAGGCTGGTAAAGTAAAGCAGACCTAGAAGCAGCAAAAAGATAAAAATGGGTCACCCCAGAAAGAAGGAACAGGACTTGCTTTGAAAGTATGGCAGGTAGAAGCGGTATAGCATGATAAGCAGCAAAGGAAGCCTATTAGAAGGAAGGAAGGTTGTGCCAGTATAGCATGATAGGCAGCATAGGAAACCTATTAGAAGGAAGGAAGGTTGTCACAGTATAGCATGATAAGCAGCACAGGAAGCCTATTAGAAGGAAGGAAGGTTGTGCCAGTATAGCATGATAAGCAGCAAAGGAAGCCTATTAGCAGGAAGGAAGGTTGTGCCAGTATAGCATGATAGGCAGCATAGGAAACCTATTAGAAGGAAAGAAGGTTGTCACATTATAGCATGATAAGCAGCACAGGAAACCAATTAGAAGGAAGGTCCTGCCAGCATAGGGGTCCCTATCAGTTGATTGAGTTTTCAGAAACTCAAATGCCATATGGTCGAGAACATATGATCATGTTTTTCAAAACTCAAAGCTTTTGAAAGGAGATCCCAGTACAGCAAGGGTAGGGAAATGTATCCTTTTCCTCATTGTAATACTATCTCGGAGTTGGTATATATACTTTGCAGGTGATATGGGGGGGGGGTGGAGGGAGGTTTGCCCCCCTGCAAAAATGTAAAAAAGGTACATTTTTGTGGAGGGGGGGGGGTTCAATTTTTCTGAAACTTGATCTTATGGTCTCATCAATATTTTTTTGAGTTTCTGAAAAGTTGATCATCTGGCATAGACCACAGTATAGGCAAGATAGGCAGAATAGGACATAAAGTGGTGGGTGGTAAGGTCAGGCCAGAACCTGCCAAAGTAGAAGCCATTCAGGCATGGCCTGCACCTGTTACCAAAAAGCAAGTGAGGGCATTCTTGAGACAGCATGGTACTATAGAAAGTTCATCCCCAGTTATAGTACCATAGCTGCTCCCCTCACAGACCTGACAAGGAAGACCAGAGCTAGTCAGGAAAATGCCAAGTTGCTAAGACAGAGCCTAGGGTTGCAAGCATATAATATGTCAGTACAACAATGCACTGGGATTAGCAATGCTAATGCAGATGGGCTCTCAAGACAGGGAATGGGTTAAGGTATACTCAGATAGACCTGTCCCTCTCAAGCAACGTTTCTCAAGGGTCACTTGAAAAACTAGCTTGAGTTATCCGGGGGGGGGTGGGAAGATAGGTGAAGGCTGTCAGCCTAGCCAGATACAATTCTGTAGATAATTCTGTCATTTGTAAATATTAATATAAGCCACAGGCTTGTTTTCTTAAATGGGGAAAAATATTGGTAAATGTTAAACTTCAAAAATGTAACAACAGTGCAGTCTGAAAGCTAAGTCAAGCATTTTATGACTGTCTTTGATCTTTAAAGTCGGCTCCAATATGTCTAGAGGGAGGCATCCTGCCTATTGCTTTAAGGTCAGAGTTAATGGCTAGAATTTGCATGTATAAATGTCCTTTATTGTTCTGGTTTCTGACCAGGTGTAAAGAATGTAAATGTAGTTTCTGTTAGCCTGGGAACACCAAAGAAGTGTGAAGAATGATTTCATGTGAAGCAGCTCTGTGTTATCAATTTAAAGAGAGAGAATCATAGAGCTCTGAGCATTTTGACTTGAGGACATCCAACATCACTAGCACTGTCTTGCTCTGTATGCACGTTATTTAGAACTGTGTTTTCTCTTAGAAATAGCTAGGAATTAGGAAGATTAGACTGTTTTTCTGTGTTGTTAGAATTTTTCTGCTGTATTATTTTAAAATATTTTTCTGTGATCTCTGAACTCTTGACTAGCACTATGTAGTAAGAAGTATTGTCTTGTGTTTTTATTTATTATTAAATATTTTTAAACCTTTCAACTGTGGCTGTTTGTGTAAAGATAATTTAAGCTCTAAGAGTGCATTTAATGTATATAGTGAGACTGTACCAAGTCACTTCAAATAAGTCTTGATTGTTAGGTTGCACTTACCATTTGGATAATAATATTGCACAGTAATAATTGGACACCCTTTTAAGGTCCTTTGAGTAGCTGATAAATATTAGCTGGGTGGTGGTGGTGATTTCTACCGTATAGTCTGGGTAAAAGGGGCACAGCTGGAGAACCTGTGCCAGCCTTCCACGTGTCTGTGTGGTTATATAAACTCTTATCTCAAAGTGTGTGCGTGTGTCAGCTACTTGGGCAGGGACATGAAGCACTGGTTGGACTTGTGCTGGAGATTTTAGTTTGCCCAGCTGGCTGAGATCTGGACTCTATAGCTGTGCCAGTGGGGAGAATTATTGGGGACCTGGAGAGAAAGGGAGAAACCAGCCCCAGACTGACTGTGATCTCTGTGTGCTCTTAAGGAAAATTGTACTTTACTGTGTGGGTATTTATTATCCTTTCCCTATATGGACACCCCTCACTGGTGTTAGTGGTGAGGATTGAGGCTCCTTGATTGCTGGGCCTGGGCCAGGGCACGGGCGTCACATCAGGTTACATGTCATATTGCCTAATCAACTTGCATAGATTGTTAACTATTTCAGCATAGTTTGGATTTTCAAGTCCACAACATTGTTCCATCTGCTTTAAGGATTGCTACCTCACTCAGCTCAACACATGTTTCTGCTGTAGTGATTTTTAGTGACTGTAGTAACTAAGAACTGATTGAGAACGTTATACATCCACTGTAACTAGAATCTATTCCTATCTGTTACGCATCTGTTTCTATCTGAAATATTGTCTTATTATGTGTTATACCAGAAATGGTGACCTTTAATGTGACTTAATCTGTGAATTTATTGTGAACTGGGTATAAACCCAATCTTGTTCTTGCCATTATAGGCCTTCATTTTACTTCCCTTCTCCACTTTAAATAACTTCCACTTGGCCCTTCAGCCTCCCTTTCCACCTTCTGTTGCTCTATATTTAACTAACTTTTATGTTTTTTTTCTTTCTCCTTCCTACCCCATTTTAGACAATGTAGGTGAATAATAAAAGAAGCCTGCACCTATCTTCATCAAGAGCTGTAGTGTGAGGAAATTGTTTCAGCCCTGTTCCTTAACCTGTCCAAGGCCTTTGATACTATCTCTCACCGTCTTCTCCTCTCCCAGCTCTCTAACCTTTGTCTGCCCCCCCACACACACACTTTAAAGTGTTTTTTCAGTTACTTAAATCAAAGACAACAGGCTGTTATGCCATCTCTCCTTTCCTTAACACCTCCACTGGAATTCTCCAAGGTTCCATACTTGGATCTATCCTATTTAGTAATTTCATAAACAGCTTCAATTTATCCCTATCTCAAGGTACCATAATTCAGTTTGCAGATGACTCCACCATCATCTGCACTGCCAGTTCTATCTCTGAATTGCTTATTCTGACTCAAAAGCCTTCTCCTCCACTGAAAGCTGGATGCACAACAACCACCTTGCCCTAAATCTAAAAAAAAATCTAAAATCATACTCTTCATCCCTAAAAAATCAACCTCCTTAAATTAATATGAGTTTTCCATCTTCTGTCTCAGTAAATCACTTATAGAGGTCATTACTCAGACAAAACTTCTTGGAGTCACTATTGATGAACATATGAAATTTGACCTTCATATACAACATAATATCCAGAAAAAATACTTCAGACTAGGTACCCTCTATAGTCATAATCACTTCCTAAGTCCATCCACAAGAATAACCCTAGCCACAACATATTTTCTATCTTCTCTTCTCTACGGTGCCCCTCTACTTACTCATTTACAAAACTCCTCCAAACGCAAACTTGAGTCTTGTTACAACAAAATAGCCAAATTATCAACTAACTCTAAATTCTCCACCCATTACTGCACAGCTTGTCATTCACTAAATTGGCCAGAACTGCCTAACTACCTCTCCTACCTGCAACTAACTACAACTCATAAAATACTCTTCAGACCCCAAGACTGTCCTGCCCTAAGCACAATATTCAGCCTCTAACACCCAAATAAGCCCCTTAGATCAGGAGAGCAGAGACTACTGCACGTCCATAAACCAAATCTTCCTCCTGGCAAGCTACTTTACTCTTAACACAATAGCTAAAAATTGGAATGCCTTTCCTCTAACCATTAGGTCAATTCAAAACCCATTTTAAAAATTCTCTCCAGTCCTACTTTTCCTCATGTTGGAAATGTACTTGCACTTAAGCGCCCTTAATATCTCCTCCCCTCATTCTGTTCCCCTAGTCACCTGTACATAACAGCATCACTGTATTTAAAACTCATTCTAACAAATTTCCCATGCAAAAGCTCATACTGATTGCATAAATTGAACTTTATGAAAATTATGTTTTTACTCCTTTGTTTTTGATTGTAATATTTCCAAACTGATTGTTATTTTTGACTTCTTTGCAACTCTAAGTTGTTAGGTTTTGCATCATGGAGCTTTTCTCCCCATGCCTCCACTGAAAATGGGTACTGTTGGCCCAGTGGACTATCCCGGTAAACAAAAGCAAATAAGTAAATAAATAAATAATCAAACTAGAGTCAGCTCGGCTGCAGTCAGAGCTTTACCTGTCTATGCCACCAGAGCAGGCTGATTATTTCTGAAATTTGAATGGCAATTTGACATGGTGCCAGAATGTTTATCACCTTGTCTTCACTAAGTATTGCAGTAAAGCAGCAAAGAATAAAGTGAGTCATTGGAGAATGGAGTTTCATCAGTACTCATCTCATTTGTCCTCAGTCATACATATATGTGAAGTTGTAGTTTGCTTATTTAAGCCTGCTGGTCAAGTGGCTTTTCCCTACAATGTTTTGTAGATATGCAACATTTGGTTTGCCAACATGACTAGTATTTTCTGTAAGGACTGTGACTTTTGTTTTGTGAATGAAGAGAGAACAGAGATATGTTTTATACTCTGTAAAAGCAGAAAAAATTTCTAGGTAATTTAGAATATTATTCTTTTTCACCTATGAGCCTGTTAGTAAAATCACACATCCATGTAGTGACAATGAAGTTGATTACAATGGAGAAGCTACAGATCATATAGTGGTTGCGTATGTATATTTGTGTGAAGGTGTATAGGTAAAACGGAAATAGCAAGAATTCATTTTGGCATTTTGTGTTCTTCAGTCTAATTTGTTGACTTTTTGTTGGGTTGGACTACATCTTGTTTTTGCCTGAGCAAAGTGCACATGGTCTCTTACCATATTGTAAGTATAAATCAAAGTAAATGACCTGAACCTCACTCATTTTAAAAGGTTAAAACAGAACTGAGATCTTTCTTTTTGAGATCATCATTGCCTACACATTCTGTTTTTTTTTTTATATCCTTTGACCCACTGCATGCTGCAAAATCCTGCAACATTAATGAATCAGAATATATGTGTTCTGCAGGGATTATAAGAGAAAGTAACATTTATGTGGACTTGCTGAAATAAGTTTAGGCAGACAGACATTTTTTTATAAGCACCTGTAAACTATTTCATTGTATTTTAGCTTTCTAGACTTAAATATTAATCTCAATGAACTATTGACTAGAGTATCTCCTGTCAACCTCCTATGGTCTTATTCTCAGTTTATTGTTTTCTATGCAATGTAAATTAGGGAAATATGCTAAGCTGGTAATAACTGGTACACGTATCATTACTGGTAGACAGTACTGTAGGTCCTTTCTGTTGTAAGTTCTTTATCTGACGCAGATAGCATTCAATATTTATGCCAGTGTCCTGTTAAAACGCAATCTGAAAGCAACTAGACAAAGCTGACAGCAGGCATGAAATGGATTATTGTTCTAGTTTAACTTGTAAATGTTAAGTGTACTTATCACTGATAAGAGTTGTGGGTTAATGGGTTAGTGAGAGAATGAGTGATTGTGTAGAGGGGTTGTCTTACTGTAACAAACTGATAAAATATATGAACATGGGCATGGATTCTTTCACTTTTCACCAGAATCAAATGTTAGCGTTGTACACTGTGACAGGATACCTTTGCAATTCAGGCACTGTTGTGTAAAAGCAACTCATAACCAGCATTGTGGGGCAGTAAGTAACATTGCACCTTATAGTGTGTGTGTGTGTGTGTGTGTGTGTGTATGTGTGTGTGTGTGTGTGTGTGTGTGTGTGTGTGTGTGTGTGTGTGTGTGTGTGTGTCTGTGTGTCTGTGTATGCATGAGCATGTATTTTTCTGTATGTGGAAAACTGATTATATCTGTGAACACATACCCATATTAAAGGGCACTTACATAAATCTTTGACTAGCAGTAAAAAAAAGTATTGTTAACAATTAGTTCATTTAAAAATGAAGACATAAAATAGTTCACAAAAACATTTAAACTGTCAGAGCTTCTGTGGGCCTGGTGGCTCATATATACTTAGATGTAAAAATGGGACTTTGAATCAGGTTCATGGGGGGGGGGGGGGGGGGGGCTCTACCTAGTTTAAAACCAGGCCTGAATGGTATATGAGGAAGAATCCAGTGACTCATTGTATAAATTGAGATACTTTTATTTATTTATTTTGGCTGGTTCACAGGCCCTTTTTAGCCACAACCCAAGCCATTGATACTGTCAACATAAGTTTGATAACAGTAAAATGTTAAGTACTAAAACTAACTAGAAAACACCAAAATGGTACAAAAATACAGCTTAACTACCAGAAACTAAGGAGAAGCAAAAATGTCAAATAGTAAATTAAAACGAGCAGGTAAGGTAACGGTTATGAAAGCAGTTAACAAAAAAGACTGTCGACAGCGTGACATACTGAAATTATAGACAGTACAGCAGCAAACCATACGTATTTAAGCACAGTGCAGATCAAATTAAATTAAATAGCACTCCTGTGTGAGCTACATAGTCAAGTCACAATACAACTACCTATACTGTACAGCACCAACGGCGTCTGTCACCAAGATGATATTTCAGTTTAATCTTGAACCAGTCAAGTACTCCATGCTCACTAGATCTCAAGTGATAATATGAGAAGCAATCTAGAATTTACTGTCAAGCAACACAGCACTGCATCAAGTAAAGATCAATGTATTCAACAGCAGCATGACCCTATGACCCTAGCGGGAACCACCTGGCTACAAGTACAAACTAGTCGTGATACCTGCTGTCTGCAAGGGAAATGAACTGGCGCATGTTGCAAAGAGCAGCTTGTAGCATCAGAAGGTTATACGAGGAATTCATTTAAGATCTTTGCACCAGGACAGTCTCTCTAATTATGGCCTTTGATTCAGGTGTTGGGATGGTGGTACCTTACAGCTCAGCTTCATTGGCTCTAGGCTTTGGCTACAGGCATGTCAGTGTGATATTTAAAGAATGGTTTCTCATCATACATCTAGGAATAGCCCTGTGCATTTAGCAATGCAAGTGTGGGTAATATCAGCATAGGTTCATAGATTAGTACCAGGCTAACTGCCCATGCAAGCCATTTTCAGCCTAGCCAATTACTCCTTGTGAGACTCAAACCCTGCACCTTGTGTTTGTAAGGCAAACACCTTAACCATTAGGCCACCCTCCCAATGAGCATCACTACTGCACAATCCTCTCAACCTCGTAAGTTTATCACTTGTCTTGAATTGCATTGTAGCTGAAAGGCTTGTACTGAACACAAGTATATTATTACTTAACCATATATACAATTTGTGGAAATCAGTCCTCTACTTAAATGGGGAACTGCATCCAGCAATTTTTGCAGTTTCTGATGAGTATTTGTACAACAGTGTTGTAAAATTTGAAAAGAAATCCAGACAGCTCTTCTACAACATCAGTGAGGAACATACAAAAGATTATAGACCCAAGAATGGACCCCAGAGTGAGCATTGCCTTCAATGTACCTAGCTTAAAAACAGTTTCCGCATTACTGCCTTTAATGAATGGCTCAGAAAGTTTCTTCATCCAATAGGAATGGTCCTCTCCTAAGCTATAACTGGTAAGCTTGGCACATAGAAGACAACTGTCCACTATCTCCAAAGCTTTTGTAAGCTCGGAAAATATGTTGACTTTTCAGTGTTGTATACACTGTGTCTCTTTTGTTATATTTGTAGTAAGAATGTTACACCCCTTTACAAAATCATATTAGGACCATGGCCTGGATTCATAGTGATGCCCTGTACTTTTTCACATGGGTTGCACAACTAAACAACACTGTATAGTTGTAGAAGGAGCCAACAGATATCCCAATAAAACCATGCGGTGCTTATACTTATGGGCTGCTAGCTGTACCAAGAGTTACATCAACTATTAAGGGGTGACCTATGCGTGGCCTACAAGGCACTTACAAATCCAGCACTGATGGTGCTGCTACATATCTGCAGTCAAACACCACAAGGGTCACCTGATCTAGGGATCCAAACGTATTCAGTAACGCAAACAAAATATTCTGGAGAGACATATATGTATCTCAGAGATTGCCCCTTCTTTGGAACAGACTTCCTATTCACATTAAGCAAAGCCCTTCCCTGGCCCTCTTCAAATGCAGTTTGGATCAATGGATGGGGAATCACAAATTCCCAGCTGGGGTAGTGCCATATCCCTTATGGGCTGGGGCAATCTGCAAGATATTCAATGCACAGGCACAGATGCATGCCATTATCTTACCCCTAGGAGTCATATATTGGGTAAAATCAGGTTATATTGGCTAAGCTTATATGGCCCCTTAAGCTGTTAACCTAGTAATCTCCTATTAACCTCTGAGGCAGGTTGCAATATGCAAGTGGACCTAGCCATGCAGTGCAAATAAGCAATGCAATGTATATTCTGAACTGCAAGAAACAATCCATGAAGCAGACGTGTCACATAGCAGGAAAAGGTGAAATCAGACCATTATATCTTAATATAAAGCTGTAGTTGTAGCAGTAAGACTGTGCATGCTACTTCATCCCTCTGTAAGATGCAGCAAGTGATACAAACTGCTAAGTAGTCAGATATTAGTCGCAGCTGCACTGCTATGATGTTAATACACGTGGACCAGTGTATTCTTAAAAGGGAAAGAAAGGAGTTTAAAGAGAAGCACGAAAACTGAAGGAACAAGCAGAGGCAAAGGTTAACCCATCATCACTAAATGACATTTTGCCAATTTAAAAAACATATGCAGTATAACTTTCTCTGTCATGTGTTCACAGGCATCTATATGTCTGCAAGGCAAGATGGATGGCAGAGGCTGAACAATTTTAGACCTGCTTAAAATTATATCATGTTACAAGTACCGAGAATAAAAGCATGATGCCTGTTGAGGATAAAAGGTGCAGTCTACCTTTTTGTGGCCAGCTGTAGTATACAATAATCCACAACATAAATGACATGGGGGGGCAGAATCTAATATTACAGCAGTGTTGGATGCATGCTACACAGTTCTAAAACAAAAGCACATTCCATAGAAGCAGTTCCATAGAGGCAGAACAGACTTCTGGGGGATGTTTCTGATAGGAACAGGCTGACAAAGCTATGAGTTTTTCGTGTCCATACAGAATTACACACATTCTATGATTGTTTTTGGCTGCTAAAGTTTAAGAGTACAGAAAGACTTTTTTTTCATCAGGGCAGTGCAAATGTAACAAATGGTCTGCTGCAATTAAATCACCACACACAGACAGCTTTCACTGTTGAACTATGGCCGTGAATGTCCATAGGTTCATAGGTGTGTACTAGGCTAATGGCCCTGGAGCCTTTACAAGCCTAGCCCATGGGATTACCATGACATCGTGCCACCCAACCTTAGTTCCCAGTGCCTCTGTCGAGTAGAAGAAATTGAGTGATCTCCAGCGTGAATTTTCTATTTCCCATCCACTCATTAAGATTTCTCTTGAAGAGGGCCAGTGAGTTGCTCTGTTTCACATGCATGGGAAGTCTATTCCATAGCATGGGCAGTCTCTGGGTTATGAACCTGTCCCTCCAGCTTGTTCTGTTGATTGTGGTAATGAGGTTGAAGTCTCTGGAGCATGTGGTGCAGAGGGACTGGGATTTCTTTAGATGTAGCATTTCTAACAGAGCTGGGTCAGACATGGCTTTGTAAGTCAAGCAGAGATCGCCTCTAAGTAAGCGATATGAGACAGAGAATAGTTGAAGTTGTTTGAGTCTGTCTATATAGGACAAGTGTTTAAGGCCTAGGATCCTCTTTGTAAGGTACTTTTGTGGCATCTCCTGTTGTTGCAGGTTCTAGTGAGATAAATGCCAAATGGGGCATTGTACTCAATGATTGGCCTAATGAGGGAAGAGTAGAGGGAGACAATGACCTCTTTCTTTCTGGATGCAAAACCCTTAGTAATGAGATGTGCCACATAAAAGGACTTTCTGACCACAGTGGCAATGTGGTGGTCAGGAGAGAGGTTGCTGTCAACCTGTGTTCCCAGATCTCTTATGACACCTTCTGTGTTCAGTGGACTACCATCGATGTGGTAATTCATGGAAACCGAGTTTTTCCCAAAGGGGATGACAACACATTTTTTGGCATTGAGCTTAAGGCCATGGTTCTGACACCGGTCACTGGTCTCAGTGAGGCCTTTCTGTAGGATGTCAACATCACTTCATGAGTTAATTATGGTTCCCATCTTGCAATTGTCTGCGAACGTGGTCAGCCTGAGTCCCTTTGTGTTATCCTGGACTTCAGAGAAGTAGATACCAAACAGGATAGGACCCAGGACTGAACCCTATGGGACTCCACTCATGACTGGTCAGCAGTCTGACTTGGAGTCAGCTACTTTCACACTGTGGGTTCTATCTGTGAGGCAGTTTGCAACCCACCTAGTGATATAGGGGTTGATGCCTAGCTTAGTGAGTTTTTCTATGATTTCTGAGTGGGGAATGGTACCAAAGACCTTGGCCAGATCAAGGTAGATGTATGAACCACCTTGCCTTCATCCACTGCTCTGGTGACTGACTCAAAGAAGTCAACCAGGTTGAGCAGGCATGATCTACCCTTCACAAAACCAAACTGTGTGGGATCTGGGTATTGCTGTGAACATTCTTTACATAACTATAGAAGGCCTTGTGGTTGTCTTTACTATCTGCTGCAATTCTGTTCTCATAGCTAGATTTAGATGATTTGATGAGGAACCTCAACATTTTGTTGAGGCTGATAAGGGAGTTTATCCAGTCTTGGGACTTCAATTTATTCTACATTAGTTTCCTCCTTCTGTTGTAATGTTTGTTTATGGCAGGAGACCACCAGATTGGCTTCCTTTTTTTTTGAAGGAGATCATCTTGATTCTATTGGCTATGGTGAGATCCATGCATTTGTGTACATGTTCGTACAGGGCATTAGTGTATGATTCGGCTGTCATGCAACTGTTCTCCATTTGCATGGGTGCTGTGAAGTTAGTCACCTCTGTTTTTAGGAGCAGAAAGTCAGCTTTGGAGAAGTTTTTCATGGTGATTACCTTTGCAGGGGTGGGGGGGGTGGGAGGGATGTGGATTTCCAAGGTGATTAGTTTGTGGTCAGATCTAACTAGGGAGGAGCTGACTATTGGTGTAAAGTAATGGTCGCCCATGTTAGTAATGACCAGGTCAAGGATGTTGCTACCTCTAGTGGGGTTTAGAATGAGCTTGCCCAGGGCACTGGAATTAATGAATTCCAGGAAACATTGGGCAAGTGTATTGGTACATGAGTAGTTTTCCCAGTTAATAGGGGGTAGTTAAAGTCACCCAGTATGAGAGTGTTAGCTTGTAGTATTAACATTCATTTATAAAGCAGTGACATCCTTTAAAATTCATAAAACAATGCTGGTACTAAATTCCCACACCACTGGCATCTGACAATCATACCCCCTAACAGCTTGCATCCATGGTAGCCATCCCCTTTGCCCCACATACATAGTCAGGGATCACTTGTTTGATCATTGAGCCATCAAAGACAATTGGTTAGCCATTGACTAAATAGTACTTTTACCAGTATTTTATGTATTTATTTTTAAGGTCTTTCTCTGAGGTTTGGCAACATTGGAGTAAGCTGTACTGACTTGTAGTGCAGAGGTAACAGCATCATCTCCATGCAAAACTGAAGCTTATCTTTTAGATAAAGTACAAGTAAGTCAACCCATCTTGGCATTATATCCTTTAACCATTAATTAACAGTAAACCAAGATATAGTCTAATGTCTGAATAATGGTAGTTTTAAACTCAGGTAGATGGAAGAAGAAGGTGAAAAAGCAAAAAAAGGAAAGAGAGGTAAAATGTTAGTAGATTAGAAGCATACCCCTCAACTGTCCAGATTTTCACAGAATATCCAGATTTTTTGTTCATATTGTTGGTCTGTTCCTCATAAAATTTGTGGTTTTCTTGCTAATCACTGGGATGATCTGATAATTAAAGTCACTAAATAATGACATACATTTGTGTTTTAGACTTCAAATCCTTCAGAAAATGTATATTGAAACAGACCCTATTACTCTAGCATCTTTCTAAGTTTATAATAGCAATATTTAAAATATATAAATACAAAACAAACTCATATTATATGAAGAAATGTCAACATATACAAAAACACTGTGCACTATCACTGAAAGGTTAAAGAATATGTAGAAAACATACACTATCGCTGGTAATTAGCAGTTTCATCTGTTTAATAACAGGAAGTCCTATTATTAAATGGATGAAAGCACTAATTACCGGCTCCAGTGTATGTTTTCTGCATATTCTTCAACATTTCAGTGACAGTTCGAAGTGTTTTTGTAAATATTTAAAATATATCTCTATTTTTGGGCCTTTGTCCCCCCATTTTGTCAGGCTTTGTCAAGATTCCTGGCACTAAAAGTTTGAGAGGTATGATTAGAAGGAAGAACCTAGCATTGAGAACAGCAGAAGAGAAGCTAGTCATGAAGCACAGAGCAGCAAAATTATGTTCAACTGTGGAAGAAGCCTAGGGGACAAACGCGAAGGTCCGCTGTCAGTGCTGGAAGTACAGAGAGATAATGAAATAAGAATAAATAAAACCTGAAAACTGAGAATATGGACCGAGATTTGATTATTCTACCATATAAGGTACACTAAAATGACAGACAAACATGATATTTCTACCATACAAAGTACATTAAAATGGCAAACAGAGTAGAATAAGGGGCATAGTGCTACTCAAATGTCAGGAAGTGAAGTGTTAGATGCCGGAGCATACAGATATAAACACCCTCCTATAAGGGAAGCAGTAAGAGGTTAAAAAATAAGTGGTCTACTATTTAAAGCGGAAGGGGAAAACAGAGAAAGATAGAGCTATAAAATAATACCAACTATTGGCTATCGGATGCATCCACACATGGTCATAACTGGAAAGAATAAGAAGTAAAAATGCTATGGAGATGGAAAAATCTAATCTCAGTCTAGAGCTGGCAATCGTGTGTGAATAATGAAACAGATAATGACTTAGTAAAGGATATGAATCAGAAGCGATTTATACTGTTGGTGCAGGAAACCACCATAAGAGAGCTGCAGTAGATGTAGTGTACAGGAGAGCTAGAGCATTAGGGTAGAGGTTAATGGACCGCTGGGAATTAGTGGTCATGCGATAGAATGCTTCATTGCTGGTGCTGAACTTAAGGGCTTGGACACTGGAACTAAAATAGGAGACTAAACTAGAGCTGGTCATAGGAAGAAAGGGGAATTCCCAGAAAGGGCTGAACACACCTCTACTTACTATAAGGAGTGGATGAACTCTGCGCGGCAATTAAAACGTTCAAATGCATGTATAAAGAAAGAGTCAGTAAGGAAGAGGGTGAAGCAAATGGCCTGTATAAAGTGTAAAACTACTAAGGATGTGAGCAGGTTGGAAGACTGACAAACAAGGGAGATGAAAAAAGTCAAGAGAAGAAATAAATGGAAAAAATGAAGGAAGGAAGTGCTTTTTTGGTATAGATGTAAAATAAAGGAATAAGAATGTGCTTTAGCAAATCAACCACTGAAGATAAGGATGTTAGATGTGAAAGGATAAGTAGAAGAAAGATAACTCTAGGATCCTAACCAGCAAAGATACATGGCTATACAGTCCTGCCATTTTAGTGACTGTGTTATGACATACATGAATCGGTACATCAGCTATATAGCAAAAATGCTCAATTATTTCCATCAATGAAGACTTATAAATAGACCAAATGTGGTAGAAGTAGAAGCAAATATAATCTTTGTGGTGGAAAAGTAGCTGGAGGTTATTGAGGGAACTGATGAAGTAGGTCCAGTCCAAAACATGGGAGCTAAGTAGTGGTGACCAACAGTGTTCAGTCCCTTGACATGTACTCTTAAGTGTGTTCACCCTGGACAATTCAAGAGAACTAGAAAGTATGTTAAACTGCCCAACAGATGATACTATGATCTGGACAAACTACATGATGAGAAAACACCTTACACTTTTCTGAATGACAATCACTGATTACAAATAGCAATATAACTTAGTCCATTAAACCAATTTCATTTTAATTTTAAAACTACATTGTGCAGCAATATAGTATAATATCCAAAAGTAGAAAGCAAATGTCTGTTCAGCTTTAAACTGTTGGTTGTTGAATTTTACATAAGAATCCTAGAATTCCAACTTGCAAGGGCTCATCTCACCAAATTCAACTAGTGAGGACCTCTTCAACCCAATGAAAAGTTTAAATCTAAGGGGGGAATTCAATAAAGCTTACATAGTCATTTTTCCCATGTGTGCATCGTGGCAAGATGCGAACATGGGTATGGCAAGTTTTAGATTCGGTAAACTCCGTGTAGTGGTGTGCAATCACGCTCACTCACGTACAATTACAGAAAGTTTTCTGGAATGCAAATTTCAGTATAAATAGATGAAATTTATGCAAATGAAAGTAAACAGCATGGTATAGCGATCCAACAGCCTTAAATACAAATGTGTAGACTCCCTGTCTGTATTGGTAGTCTACACAGAAATATTCTGCATACAGGAATCTACATGGAATCAACAGCATGTAAAACTCCAGATATATGGAGAGAATGGACATAAAAAGTTAACAACATGCATATAATGGCCAATGTATGCACTATGGATGTCCAAAGGCATCAGAGGGTTGTGTCAAAATAGTATTCATTTAAAATACATTTTAGCCAAATGTTTGTGCAGTGTGGCGCTTGCCACATAAGGCTTTAAATATGAATAATGGAAACATCATTGAAAAGAGAAGTATCATGTAGTGTTGCAATGTGATTAGTAATACCCTGCCCTGTGTTTGTAAATTAGTGCTCCCATGCTATTGCCAACTTATATGGCAACTGGCCATGTAGTTTCCAGGCATTTGGCATGGATATTATGCAAATGAGCACAAAAAGTAGTGGATTTGTTGAATCACAAAAAGCAGTAAATTGTGTAGGGCTGTTCACATCATGTAAACTCCTACATGTTGTTTTGGGTATAATGTGCATGTGTACGCAGTGCGTTGTTTCACATGAATGGTTATGGTGATGCATAGTTTGTTTAGGCGAATGGACGACCCACTTATCAGACATGAGCTAGACATCCAAAAATAGAAACTGGATGCATTCAATCAATATTGTTAACTGCTGCTGGGCATTGTGCAAACCTGATAAGCAGGGCTGCACTCTGCTCTTTCCCTCCAGTTTGGGGACTATGCATAACTACTCCTGTGGTGCCATGTCTAAGTTATTGGATGGAGTGAAGATGGTCCAGGAGTGAAGTACAGAGTATGGCAACTTTTCTCATACTGTTTTGACATCATAGCTTATAGAAACGAAGTGTAAATAGCATTAATTACTATTTTCTGTATCTTTTCATGACAACATGGATGAAAATAAAACTTTTACATGCCTTATCTTAGTAATGGACAGCTGCATAGCACACTACTGTACAATGAAGCATGACCTTTAAATCATGTTAATTATATCCTAAGCAGGTGAATTTCATCTTAATTAGCCAATCCCACATGGTGGACTTACCTAGGAAATGTATAACGTATGCATACAGTCTACATTCTGATTTTCCCTCTATACTTCAAGACCATTGGAGTAGAGACTTGGAAATTTAAACTGAGATAATGCTAGGAGCTGCTGCAGCTATTCTACATCTGCATGCGCTAGAGGCTGAAGTCAGTGCTGCTGGTACTGATGACAAAAGGCCTAGGCTGACAAGGAGAAGAGTATTCAGTCCCAGAGTAACTTGTATGTAAGTATGTAATGTATGTATATTATATATATATATTTTATATATATATATATATATATATATATATATATATATATATATATGTATGTAAGTATATATATATATATATATATATATATATATATATATATATATATATATATATATATATATATATATATATGTATATATATATATTGTATGTATGTATATTTATATATATATATATATTTTATATATATATATGTATGTATATTTTTATATATATATATATGTATGTAAATATATATATATATATATATATATATATATATATATATGATATAGATATATGTATGTGTGTGTATATATATATATATATGATATAGGTATATATAGGTATTTGTAGGTATAGATTTAGATATATATATATATATATATATATATATATATATATATATATATAGATATATATATATATATATGTATGTGTATATATATATATATATATATATATATAACATATTTTTATATTTGTGTGTGTATGAGTATGTGTATATGTATATATATATATATATATATATATATATATATATATATATATATATATATATATATAGATATGTATATGTGTAAATAATAAGATACAACTAAACACCCTAATTCTGGGTGATTACAACTACCCTGCCATTAATTGGGAAACTACTCGGGTACCAAAACCTTTTCCCAATGGTTCTTGGAATTCATAAATTCCAATGCCCTGGATCAACAAATCCATTGTCCCACCAGGGGCTCCAATATCCTAGACCTGGTCATTACCAACATGGGAGATAGATGCTCCAAACCAGTGGTTGCCCCCTCATTGGTCAAGTCTGACCATAAGCAAATCACCCTTGACATCCTCTCCCCCCCCCCCAAGTAAGGAAACCTCCATAAAAATCTTCTCCAAAGCCAACTTCATGCTACTCAAGTCTAAAGTGACAAACTTCATGATACCCATGCAGATGGGAGCTGAAAGTTCGACTGCTGAATCCTACACTAAGGCACTGTAGAAGCACATCCACTCATGCATGAATCGTGCCATCACAAATAGAACTATGATACTCTCACCCAAAAAAAGGAAGCCAATCTGGTGGTCCACTGCCATAAACAAACTATACAACAGAAGAAATAAACTGTTGCAGAAAAGAGGAAAAATTCCAGGATGCAAAAAACTCCCTTACCAGCCTCAGTAAGAAGCTGAGATCCCTCATAAAATCCTCCAAAGCTAGTTACGAAAATAAAATTGCCGAGGGTTACAAAGAATCTAAATGGCAAGCTGATATATGCTCTGAATTACAAAAGAATGGCATTAAATATACTGAACCCAAGGATATTGCCAATATCCTGGCAGATCGATTTAGTGCTAACTTCACCCCCCTCTCACCCCCTAAAGGGCCCATCTCAGTACCAAAAAATCGCCAAATTCTGGTAATCACTGGCACACAGGTAGAAACTGCACTCTCCAAAGCTAAGAAAACAGCATCCATGGGACCAGATGACATCCCGGGCTGTGTACTCCATGAACTACAAAATGTACTGGCACCTCACCTAAGTGTCATGTTTAATCATAGCCTCACCTCAGGCTTCGTGCCCACTGAGTGGCACAAAGCTACAGTTATCCCACTCCACATAGGGGGAGCCACCTTGGATCCCGGGAACTACCGTCCCATCAGTCTGACAAGCCTGATCTGGAAGGGCATGGGAAGCATTATCATGTAACTTATAAACAAAAGCATTGGCAACCTTCAAACACTGGACTGCACACAGTTTTGGTTCATGAAGGGCTGATCTTGTCTCCTGAACCTGATTGACTTCTAATCAGTCTCCAGAGCTGTGGACGAGGGTAAGGCAGTCCACACAGCCTATCTGGACCTCGCCAAGGCCTTCAACACCATCCCCCACTCTGGAATCATAGATAACTTACTAAGCTGGGCATAAATCCCTACGTCACTTGATGGGTTGCCAACTGGCTTACTGACAGAACCCAGACTGTAAAAGTAGCCGACTCCAAATCCAGCTCCAGACAAGTGAAAAGTTGAATACCTCAGGGTTCAGTCCTGGGACTGCTCTTGTATGGCTTCTACTTCTCTGAAGTACAGGCCAAGACTAAGGGACTCTGGCTAACAAATTTCGCAGATGACTGCAAACTGAGAGCCTTTATTGAATCCCCAAATGGTGTGGATATTCTACCAAAGGGCCTTACAGAAACAGATGCTTGGTGCCAGAGCCATGGGCTCAAGCTTAAGGCCAAGAAATGTATAGTTATCCCCTTTGGGAAAAAACATGCACCCATGAATTACCACATAGGTAGCAGTACACTAAACACCGAAAGTTTGATGAGAGACTTGGGGACACAGGTGGACAGTAGTCTTACCTTCGATAACCACATTGCCACAACAGTTAGGAAATACTTCTATGTGGCACACCTCATCACTAAGGGCTTTTCATCCAGAAAAAAGGAGGTCGTTATCCCACTGTACTCATCCCTCATTAGACCCATTATAGAGTACAATGCCCCGTTTGGTATGTACCTCACAATACATCTGCAACAGCTGGAAAGGCTGCAGAAATACCTCACTAAAAGAAT
>NC_056735.1:1722366526-1722514026 GCF_019279795.1 Protopterus annectens
AACTATCTTATGATTCACATTTCTTTTTTTTAGAAGATATCATGTTAGCTTTTAGTCCTGTATTAATTTCCATAACAATAACCTGTACTTCATATTTGAAAGTGCTGCGCTTTCTTCGAAGGAGAAAACAAGAGAACAAAATACAATGAAAGTCATAAAAATGATTTGAATTAAAACACTTCCAATGATTTGATGATAAATGAGAGTGCTAAAGATTATAAATGAGCTAAAATTCTTTTTAATATATGACTGTAAATCATTTTCCCAGAGAGCAGAATAATTGCTCTGTTTCCATGCTATATTTTTTATTTCTTTTTCATTTTTAAAGAGTTGTTGTATTATGATGTCTACATCTCAATTGGTCTCTTGTTCTTTTAGTGTCTCCATCCCTTTGCTGACTTCATAATTCAATATTGAAAAATTATAGGCAACATAATAAATAATACCTAAGCTTCAAATGTAAGGACTCTTTGTTACCTGGGCTTTCTATAAATCTCAAGCAACAAACCATCAATGATACAGTTTAATCTGTTATTTTTTAAATATCCAGACTTCTTATTAAATGTTAGAACATTGTCTAATTAAGTTCATTAACAGCTACACCCTTTCTCTGTCAGTCCAAAGAAAACTGTAGGCTTAACACTTATGTTCCATTCTATAAAATCTGTTAGCATGTCCACCTAATCTGGCAATATATCAGCTGACTATTATAATTTCCTGTTCTTGTTTCCATCACTACTCTCTTTCTAAGATGTCTGCCTCTTCCTAGATAGTCATGTTGTTATTTCACTGGAGAAGCCTCATTTGGCATGAGGTGATTGTCATGTTTCAACATCGGTGAACTGAAAAAGATGTGTGCTTAATCTCACCGATGACTTGTTCTGCATTAAATCTAATGGGGCGGGGCATTTTCCTGTTTTCCTCCCTTTAGGGTAACAGGCATGAAATAAAATTTTCTTTCTTGTTTGTGAGTTTTCCTTCTTCTGGTTAGCTAGAAGTGCTTAGGTCTTCTAGTGGAAAATGGTAGCTCATTATCTGTGGATTCTGGTTCTTTCCCTCCATCTGTGTAATACAGTTGAGGATAGCTCCCTCTAAAATAACATAAAAGCCATGAACTGTGTAAGAGAAACTAGTCAGTGGTAAACTTGGCCAACTACTATTTACTAATATATAAAACAAAAAAAAATGAAGTCGACTAATATACCCTGATATCCTGGATAATACTGCTGTGATAGGGACTCTGAAAACATAAGTTGGGTGTAAAATGCACCAGTGCGCAGTCTATCCAGAAGATGAAATGTATAAGAGCAGAGAAATCCGTCTGTGAAAGTATTTGGTTTGTCTGTGTTATCCATGCAGATTGACTAGGTTCAAGAAACTTGTTTCTGGTTCATACGGAACATTTCATCATATTTCCAGAATACCAACAAACAGACATACAAATGTAACATTACAGCAATAAAGTCATAGCAGTGAGGATGTACGAGTGCCAGTCTGTTTAATATGCAAACATAATTTGTTCTAGAATTGTGGTAACATTGGGTAATACACCAGTCTCTCCAGTGTGTTTTATTAATGTGTTAGTGAAGATTCAAGTCTTTAGTACAAATGTTTGTAGACCTGTTTGGCTTGTGTAGGTGCAAGAGATCTAGAAGTTTGGGATCTCTAATAGTATAAAATTTACGACATAAATAATCATCCAACAGTCTGCAAGAAAGAGAGTATAAGAGTAGAGCTTCCACCTTGTCTTGTTAGCTAAGGGGGTTTAGACCAGTTATCTTTTTAGTTCAGAACGTCTGCAGTCTATCTTGAGGGAGGATACATTATTTTGACCTAGTTGAGACACATCTAGAAATTAGTTGTATTAGAAGGATTTTCTGTCTACTGATGATACATGATGGTCAAAGCAGAAAAAGTTGTTGACCAAGGTACCATATATCCCTGACTACCACTTTAGTGTGGAGATGAGTATCGGCTATACTGTAAGTCGTAAATGAAGGTTATTTACCAAATGTGACAAAACTGCACTTTTTTGTTAATTTTAACCACTTTTTCTGTAGACCATTAATTTGTTGGGATTAGTCCTTGCTGTAATGATTTTGTACCCTGGGGTGGTTGAATGACAACAAGCTTATACAAACCCTCCAAAATCACATTTTCATTAAGTAATCTAGCTAATCTGTCTGCAAGTTAATCAGACATATCTCCTAGCCTCTGTTAAATAAAACCCCCATTATTACACAAAATAAAAATATACCCATTGGACCATTGCCAAATCTTTATACCACATATTTCTACCACAACACTTCAAACCCACTTTACAAAGCTATGTAGGAAACACAAGTTTCAGAATTACTGCTTCAGACTAACCACCTTACCTTTATGTGGAGACATCTACCTCAATCCTGGCCCCCTCAATCTTCAACACTACTCAGTCCAGCATCAGCAACTCCCATAAATCCTTATATATGGTCACACTAAACTTACAAAGCCTCCGTAATAAAATCCAACACTTATAGGCTACTGTGGTGCAGCAGTTAGAGCTATCGCCTCAGAGTAAGAGGTTCTGTGTTCTCGGCTGGAGTGCCTTCTGTGTGGAGTCTGCATGTCCTCCCTGCAGTCAAGTGAACTTTAAATACAAGCAGGTAAGTGCATGTGTGTGTGTGTGGGGGTGTGTGTGTGTGTGTGTGTGTGTGTGTGTGTGTGTGTGTGTGTGTGTGTGTGTGTGTGTGTGTGTGTGTGTGTGCGCGTGTGTGTGTATGTGTGTGTGCCTTCTGTGAATGTTGGGCACCGAGCTGACAACTCGATACCATAAAAATACACTGCCAATCAATAGCGGACCGGTGATACACTGTGGTGACCCCTAACTGGGAAAAGCTGAAAGACTTTTATACAGGGATTACTGTTACTCAACTATATGTCATTGCAGCTACTAAAACATGTCTAAAACCATATAGTAAAGACTGAGTTTCTTCTACATGGTTTTGTTAACATAAGATCTGACAGACCCCACAAAAAGGGGTAGAGGTGTTGCACTGCTATTTCCCTCTTCTTATAATATAGTACAACACACTAAGACCATACCACAATTTGCCACTGCCAAAATTCTGAACAACTGTACAAAGAAAAGTATATGTATTATAGTCCTGTATATAACCACAGATAACAACATTCCCTTATTGGAGGAAATTCTCACATGAATTTCCAACAATATCAGTAATAAAACCATTATTCTTGGTGACATATATATTAACTGGCTAGATCTTTGCCCAAATACCCCCTCTTTAAATATCATTCTATTCAACTTCACTCAGCTCATCACTTCTAGAACTGGACCCAATAAGAACAATAGCTGTGGCTGTATCTTAGATTGGATTCTAGTCAATGACCCTAATAAAATCTCTTCAGCAGGTACTCTCCCAAGCTCCTTTAGCATCCAGCTCTCTGCCTTTGCTCTCCGCATTGTCCCTTCATTTCAAAAGCCACATCAGTACAAACTAATAAGGAATATAGCTAAATTCAACCCTGGAAACTTCATAGATACTCTAAAAAAGATTAACTGGTACATGCTAAAAAACCTTCCCTCTAGATGAGGCAGTCGAGCACTGCAATACAACATTTCTTAATATACTAAACAGCCTCGCTCATTTTCAACTAAAATGAATCAAAGTGAATTGTGCCCCATGGCTGACTAAAGCTACCAAAGAAATGACGGACTCCAGAGGCAAGAGCTGGAAACAATGGTTAGTTAACAAAAATCCTCCCTTCATGCAGAAATTCAAACAACTTCGAAATCAGGTAAAAAAACTAGTCAACAAAGATAAGAAAAATCCCCATGTGTAATTTCAGAATGAATAGAAGTCAAAGCCGAAGGAATTCTGTAACGTCATTACTAAATCCAGCTACAAAGTGCAATCCATGCCCTCATTCTGACAAAACTCCACTAGAAATAGCCACCCTCTTTAATTCTCACTGTATTAATGTTATAGCACGCATCACTGCTTACTTTCCCTAATCTCATAACCCCATGAACCCTGCTACTCCTTCTAAAGTACCCAGTCACACTATCTCCACTATAACCTCCCACTCTACCAACTCCACACCTACAGTCACTTGTATACCCATCCCAACCACCACAGTAAAAAGAGTACTGCTTAAGCTCAAACCATGCACTAATGCTCCTGACAACCTACCTACATAATTCTTAAAGTTAGCTGCTGAATTTATTGCCGACCCTATAGTCATTATTCTAAACAGATCTGTCCAAGAATGTTGTATCCCAAAAATCTGGGAAAAAAGCCTTTATTCCTCCTCTTAATAAAGGAGACAATAATTCTGATATCTCAAACTTCTGACCTATTGCCATTCTCTCTCCAGTCTCTAAGATGTTGGCAAAGTGCATTCACACTCAAATTCTACACTTTCTCCTTCACAACCAAATTTCATCTCCCACACAGCATGGCTTTACACCAGGCAACAGCAAACAACTGCCTTCATATCCTTCATGGACACAATCAACAGAGCCCGTGACTCAGGCAAAATTGTCTCCTCTCTATTCCTAGACCTTTCAAAAGCTTTTGATACTCTCTGTCACTCCTTGCTTCTAAGCCAACTTTCTAAAACTGGCCTTTTTCTCCCGTCTCTTAACTAGTTCTCTAGTTATTTAACTGACAGACAACATGCTGTCAAATGGTAGGATTCCTTCTCCGCATATCTCAATACTCCTACTGGAGCTCCCCAAGGTTCTATACTAGGACCCTTGTTATTCAGCATTTTTTTAATAGTTTCTACTCCTTTCTAGGTCAAGGCTCACTTATTCAATATGCTGACAACTCTACAATTATATATGCTTCTAGTTCCATAACCGAACTACAACAACTAACTCAGTCAGCCTTCACTACTACTGAGACATGGATGTATAATGATCATCTTTCCCTCAACCCTGCCAAATTCACGCCCTTCATACCTAAGAAGTCTATCACCCTTAACAAAGCCCAGTTCAATATACTCTCACAAAGTAATACAGTCACTGGTTGTTACTCACACAAAACTGCCAGGAGTACTTATAGATGAACACCTGAAATTCGACATACACATACACCACAGCATCATTAAGACCCAACAAAAGCATGAAATCCTCCATAGATATAAACATTTATTCGCCCCTCCACTATACGAGTCCTTGCTTTGGCTTACTTACTACCTTCCCTACTCTACGGTGCACCCCTTCCTACTAATCTCTCATGCTCCCTAAAAACTGAACTTGAAACTTGTTACAACAAAGTTGCTAAATTTGCCTCTAACACCAAACATATTACCTACCACTGTAGTGTACTTCACTGTCTCAACTGGCTTGAACTGCTTCACAACCTCTCCTACCGACAATTGAATACAGCCCACAAATTCATCTTTAAACCATCAGACTGTCTTGCCCTTAGCCAGATTTTCAGTGCCTACCAACCAAAAAGGGCTCTCAGATCTGAGAATCAGCACCTTTTGCTAGTTCCTAAACCACTCCTATCTACTGGACAGCTTCTATACTCTCGCTATGTAGCCAAGGCCGAGAATGTCCTACCTTTGACTGTTAGAATTACAAAACAGTGATACTTTGAAAACTTCCCTAAACAACTTTCTATCTTCCAACTGGAACTGTACCTGCACCTTGTCTCCTTCTCTCAAATCAGAATCAGCCCCTGCCTAACATAGATACTCATATTGGACATGCAATGTACTTAATAAAAGGTGTAATGCCTTGCTACTTTATGCTGTCTGAGTTATCCATACTAAGGCCAGGTGTAAGCATTGCTATTAATCACTTCTAGAATATTCTTTTTATTTTTATGCAATGCAGGATTATGTGTCATTTTGTAATTCAATTCACCTGTTAGACATTTTATGCAATGTGCTGAATCAAGTCATTTGTTATAATTTCAGTTTAAAATGCTTCACAAGGCAGTATATAGCCCAGTAACAAACTTACTCCAACTGTATATAGCCCTGTAACAAACTTACTCCGGTTGTATTTACTTCATGTCGTACTATTGCTGTTTATTCTCCAGTAATGTAGTTTTGCCAAATATATTTGCTTTATGTTATGTACTTGTTATTGTATTTCCGGGCCTCTGCTGAAAATGGGCTGTTTGGCCCAGTGGACTATCCTGGTAAACAAATGCAAATAAATTAATTAAATAAATAAATAAATCGAAAGTAGTCATCATAGAAAATTTGAGTTTGTAACATATTAAATGGAATATGTTTACCATGTTTGCTCTAATGTGCAGCTGAATCCTGAAAGCTCTATATGCCAAAGAATCAAACCGTATATTTTGAAACAGCTGAAAAATGGTAGGAATCACAGAATGGGAGAATTATTTAGAGTTCACAAATTATAACATAGCACAATTTAATATGAGAAGAGTCCACCATTTCATAAATGGATGGAGTAAGTGTTTTGGTTTTTCAGCTTGTATCAAGCTATGACTTTAAAGTTCTATGAATATTATGAGGTAAAGTGGTAAATTAGTGTAGGAAACAAGTCTCTCTAATAATAATCTTCTCAGGCTATAGGCAGAATAGGATGTAAACAGATCATTGCATTTTAAAATTCTCAGCAGAAGTATTCATGCATTCCAAGTAATAGGTCAACAAAATGAAAACCATAGGCATGAGAACGCATTAACAAAAATTAAATGCAACCTGTAAATGGAAATAGTGATTGCCAGATTTTAAGAACAGACATATGAGGACCTGTCTTATAATTCCTTGTGAGTTAGCGAGAGCACAGTACCAAGGATGGTTTTCTACTTACTGTTCTTGATTTCATTCTTTTGACCACGTTATTGCAGGATACATGTGAAATGTTTCTGCAGTCATTATGGCACCAGAGGAGATGTTGTATGAAAGCTGAATATCAGATAAGTTAAATCTCCAAACCCAATGTATGTTCATAATGATAGCTTTATGTCATGCTTCCAGTGGGTCCTAAATCAGTAATAGGCAATAAATCTACACACCATTACAAGCTTAGCCAACAAACCGTATTCAAAAGTTCAGTTCCCTCCACCCCAAAGAGGACAACAAAATATAGAATGGGAGGGACAATTTCAAGTTACCCATCCATTTATCTATGTTTACCTTGAAAGTGGCAAGGGGGCTAATCTGCTTCAATGGGATACGACTCTGTAACTTCAAGGTTTCCTATTTATCTATTGATGAATGTTTAGTTCATTTAACTGCACAACCATTTATTTTCTGAAGGAATAGCATGTCAAAGAGGATTAGTTCTTCTATATCTCAAAGTCTAGGTACACATAGCCAAGGAAGCTATTATAAGAGCCTAAGCACTGAGAGAAATGGTTGACTGCCTGTCCGGATAAATAAGATTTTTGAGTCCATAGGTCTTTTTTGTTAGGAATCTTCTGACAGTCCTTGAAAATATCCCTATAAGAAATAGTTCTTTAATCCTTGGCGACTTCAACTATCCCTCAGTAGACTGGAATACTTAAATTCCTAACACTGCTTATACACAATGTTTCTTAGATTATGTAGACAAGAATTCATTGAATCAAATTATCAGAAATCCCTCTAACGGTGGTAAAATCCCAGATGTAGTTCTCACAAACTCAGCCTATGCATGTTCCCTGCTTCTGGTTGGACCTTCATTCATTCATGAACTTGTTACCTTAACCCTAAGAACATTCACCCAAATAACAAACACTACCCTCTTCATAGACCTCAAAAAAAGCAAACCTTTTACAATTGCCTGACAAAATGTTAACATTTACCCATGTTACCCCACTGCGGATTCAGTGACGAGTATCTTTTTGCTCATTTAGATTGATACATTAACTCTTTGCACCTATAGTGCTGCATCTGTAAAGGTCCAGCTCGTGGTTACAGCTCGAGTTCCAAAGTCAAAGCTTCCCTCCCATGCCCAAAGCCCCACTGTGTGCTCTGCAATATATTTAAAAAAATATTCCCCCAACATGAGTAGCTACAGATG
Organism: Protopterus annectens; assembly: GCF_019279795.1. Lineage (NCBI taxonomy): Eukaryota > Metazoa > Chordata > Ceratodontiformes > Protopteridae > Protopterus > Protopterus annectens. The sequence goes on from NC_056735.1 coordinate 1,722,374,529, forward strand.
TACAGTCATAATCTCTGGCTTCCATTATTGTGCATCTTTAATTAAATACAATATAATTTCATAGTTGCAATTTAAAATAATAGAGAAAAATGGCACATTTTATTACCTTTTTTTGGGGTCTATATCACATTGTCGGACTTTTAAAAGTTCGAACACCATATGACCGAACTTTTAAAAGTTCAAATATTTCAGTGGAGATCTCCATACAGTGCAGAATGGGAAGATTTCCCTTTCTGCACTGTGGTGCAGTCTTGGAGCTGGTATATTTAAAGAGTGGGGGGAGTGGGGGGTGCAGGTGGACTTGCCCCCCTGCTTAAACCGTTCCGGTAGTTTTTTTCTTTGGTTTATTTTTTTATTACATCTTTGAACTTTTAAAAGTTCAATCATATGGTGTCGACCATATGACATTCGAACTTTTAAAAGTTCGATTATGTAATATAGATGCTTTTTGTTGTGTTATTGGCTTGATCCCCAGTGATCATAATAAAGCATTTTCAAGCAGTTGTACCCAATATGCTAGAGCAGTTCTTCTTAAATATCCCTGGTGGTAGGGTGTTGTTAAAAAACAATGATTTTTATATAAATTCTATTGCTTCTAAGATGAGCAACATCTTGCTCTGGATCTGTGGTTCTTATGGCTGCTTCCTGGCAGTCTAACCAGAACTCCCTTGAAGTATGATGTCAGCAGCGGAACAGACAATTGGATCAAAAACTGTTTTTATGGCTCTGGGAGAAACCGGAAAAGACTGGTTTTCCTTTTTTATGTGAGATGCTGCATACGGGATCTTATACCTCACTAAACACTCCCCCTATCCTCTCAACCAATCTCCTTCCAACAAACTAAACCTCCCCCTCATCTTTTATCGCACTTCCCCCTCCACTCTATAATATCATATTCTCCCACCTTTTGACACCTAACTACAACACTATTCCTTAAAATCTACTATACCTTATCTCTTCTATCCTTCTCCCTCAAAGCACTTTAATAACCTAACGTATATTACATTCGTTCTACTTTCTATCCAATACTTACTCATTTCCTATCTTACACTGACTAATCACCTGCCTAACTTTCTATACACTTAATCTCCTTGTATCCCTTCTTCATACAGTACTACTGTGCTATCTCTACCTAACTATTCTTTCAAAACAACCTACCTTAGGCCCTCATCTCCTCACTATAATGTCTCTAACTTTAAAACCCTTTCTCATCTATTCTCTACTCTCCATTATTACTCTAGCCTCTCTTTCTCTCTCATACCGTATCACCTCATTGCAATTCAAAACTTTCTATGAACAAAACCTTCACATAAAGCAAACCTTACCTTCATCTACCTTTAGCTCCCTTAAACATAGTAACATTACCTGTTCTTCCAACTATTTACTGCCAAAATATCATAGGGTTTCTCACACTACCCCCAACTCTAATAAAAGATTTCTCAATATTTGTCTCAAACTGCTTAAACTACTATCAACTCCCCATCAACTACTCCTCTTACACGGTGACATTCACCCTAATCCTGGTCCCTCTACCATTAACAATCATAACCAAAACTTTAACTCTTCTCCTCTTCCTGCATCAGGTACTAGAACTAATAATTCCCTTCTAATAGCTCATATTAACATCAGAAGTTTGAATAACAAAATCCACCATTTACATGCACTCCTTCACTTGCATTCATTTGATATATTATGTGTAACAGAAACATGGCTAAAAGCCTCCACTCTAGACCAGGAAATCACACCTCCTGGCTATAACATACTTAGAAATGACCGCATAAAGAAGAAAGGAGGCGGTATAGCCATTATTTATAAATCAAACCTACAAGATACCCAATTTAATGACGTTCCGTTAACAAGCCCTAAAACAGAAATCTTATCAATTAAACTACAGATAAACAACAATAAAGCAATCTATCTAATATGTATGTACCTTCCCCCTGGCAACAATACCCAAACGCTAGAAAGCCTACTTAGTCCCCTGTCCAGTCAACTACCCCAAGAAACCATAATACTTGGTGACTTCAACATTGATTGGAAAACCTGTGCAGACCATCAACCTACTAACCATATTAATCTCCATGGTTACTCTCAATTAATAACAACTACAACTAGAACACATAAACCAAATAAAAAAGAAACAATTCTGGACTGGATTCTAATTAATAATGCCCACACTTACAATACTGCAGGTACACTTCCTGACAGTATTAGTGATCACACACTTACATATGTGATCAGACAAAAACTGAATATTCCTAATATGCATAAACTTAAAAGATGCCGCTCAAAAAAAATTTTCAACCCTGATAACTTCCTTACAGAATTACAGGCATGTGACTGGTCACCTTTATCAAACCTAGAACTCAATGAAGCAGTTTCCTTCTTTAATACAAAATTTCTGCAAATCCTGGACTATCATGCTCCATTCCACTCTATTAGGATAAAAGCCAAAACTGCCCCTTGGCTTACTAAGCAAACTAAAGAAAAAATGATCCTTAGAAATAAAACCTGGTCCAAATGGAAAGCTACCAAATCCCCATCTGACCATCTCCTCTATAAACAGTTAAGAAATTCTACCAAAAAAGACACTCTTAGAGACAAAAAGGAATTTTATCTCCACCTTCAACAAACTACACAAAATACCCCTCAAAAATTTTGGTCAGGTATAAATAACCTTCTTAAACCAGGACATTCTACTACTCCTACCCCCTCAGGATTTAACCCTAATACCTCTACTCTGATCCCAAATGCCTTTAATAACTACTTTACAGAAGCCATTCTAACACTAGCAAACTCTCTACCAACACCTACTCCATCCTCACCTGATACCTCTCCAGCCTCTACTAATCACTTTCAAATCCAACCTGTGTCTTCTTCTATCATATATAAGCTTCTCTTAAAACTAAAACCATGCACCCCATCAGCTGACCAGCTCCCTTCTGAATACTTACAAATTGCTGCTAAAGCTATCTATCACCCAATATCTATTCTAATAAATAGGACCATCTCCGAAAGGAAAATCCCTCAGTCTGGAAGATATCACACATAATTCCCTTCATAAAGGAGGCCCTTCTTCCGAATTATCCAACTATCGTCCTATTGCCTTACTGTCCCCATTAGCTAAAATAATGGAAAGGTGTATACATAAACAATTTCTGAATTACCTTCTTCAAAACAACCTTCTAGCTGACTGTCAACATGGTTTTAGACCCCATCACAGTACTACCACTGCCCTTCTGTCTTTTACTGACTCTATAAATAAAAATCGAAACAGTAACCTTCTCTCATCAGCTCTATTTATAGATCTATCAAAAGCTTTTGATATGGTTAACCATAATATACTCCTTGACAAACTCAACAACCTCTCTTTAAGCTCTCATACTCTACAGTGGTTTAAAAGCTATCTGGAAAATAGACAACAAGCAGTTCTATGGGAAAATAACCTCTCATCTTTACTTCCAGTAAATGTAGGGGTTCCACAAGGATCTATCCTTGGACCCCTTCTTTTCTCAGTATTTATTAATGACCTATATTTGAATATACCTCAAGCTACCTGCATCCAATATGCAGATGACTCGACATTGATCTGCTCTGCCACAAATACTCCCTCTCTCCAGTCCATCACCCAGACAACCTTTCATAATGTTGAAAAGTGGTTTATGCAGCATTGCCTCCTCCTTAATCCCAAAAAAACAAAGCTCCTTCTCTTTACTCCTACTAATAAATATCCTACACCTCTCTTTACTATCACCTCAAATAATTCAACCTGCATTAACCCTGATAATACCACTCGACTATTAGGGGTAACCATTGATAACCATCTCAACTTTGATGAACAAATAAATAGTACCATTAAAGCTGTGAATAAAAAAATTGGGACACTCTATAGAATTAAACCTTTCCTTACCCCAGCAGCCAGGAAAACCATTGCTCAGACCCACCTGCTCTCTACTCTTTTTTATGCTTCGACCATTTATACCACACTCTCTAAAAAGAACATCAATAAACTCTCCACATGTTATAACAGTATAGCTAGATTCATTAATGCAACTCCCTTTAGAACCCACCACTGTTATAACCTGAAACAACTAAATTGGCTAGAACTAAATAACCATCTACTTTACCAACAACTACTTATAATTCATAAAACCCTTCACTTCCCTGAAAATACTCCAAGTCTGACTAAACTTATCTCTCCATATAAGAACCTAAACACACTTCGTTCTGCCAACAAGTTTCTAGTATCCATTACTAAATCAAATAACAAAGCTGGTGATGCACTATTTTCTAATTCCATAGGTAAACACTGGAATCTAATCCCTCAAGAAATAGCGACTCTTCAGTCCACCTCTCTCTTCAAAAGACAAATCAAAGTACACCTTACTTCTCAATGGCTATGTCCCTGTACCAATCCCGATTAAAAGTATGGCTCAACACACCTTATTATTTTTTATTCCTGTCTCCTTACTGGCCCTACCTGAAGCTGTCTGGAATTGAGAGGTGAATACTAAAGTACTCCTAGATCTCTGAATAACTTAACTAGATAGATTTTGCTTCTGTTTTTAACTTGTACTTTTTTTCTTTTTTTTAAAATGTGATAGTTATCCTTTCTTGTACCTTGTATAAATCTACTAAGAAAAATGTTATTATTCTCTGTTATTTTGTCCATATTGGAGCTTTTCTCCCCGGGCCTCTACTGTAAACGGATATATATCCAGCTGGACTAGCCCGGTCAACAAATGTAAAATAAATAAATAAAAATTTTAGTATTTTAAAAGAATGGCAATAAAGGTGCAGAATAGACAGGTTACTGTGCCTGTATAAAGTGTATGTGTGTGTGTGTGTGTGTGTGTGTGTGTGTGTGTGTGTGTGTGTGTGTGTGTGTGTGTGAAAGAAATCACAGGATAATGCATGTGCATGAGGTTTTGTGTGTGTGTGTGTGTGTGTGTGTGTGTGTGTGTGTGTGTGTGTGTAAATATACATACATACACACACACACACACACACACACACACACACACAGAAAAAGAGGGGTTTGGAACAGTGAGAGGAACAGGGACAAATATAGCATTTAAACCAAGCTGTAAAAAATGTGTTTTTCATAAGCATTGTAGACCGAGCATGATTTTCAAGTGGAGGCAAGGCACTGGAAATGTGGATGACACACAAAGTGAAACAAAAGTAGAAGTGAAGTATTAAAGGAAGTTATTAGTGATGAACTGTAATACTATTAAATACACAAAGAGAAAACAATGAGATAATTTCTGAAATTAGGAGATGTGAGGAATGTGCAATACCTACAAAAGCAAGTATGCTGTCCTGACAAATTATAATGAAACTTATTTAGAATACAATACCATAAATGAGACGAACATAAACTGTATATTGCAAAATGTTTAAATGCAGGAGCATAGTTGGATAAATATAAATAGCATAAGAACTCAGTTGTGAAGGTCATTGGTTGAAAGCTGGATAAACTTTTTCATGTATGATGTTTTCTCTTGGTGACAGACGACATAACCCGAAGACATACAAGCAAGGATAAAGTAAAATGAAATATGCTGAAAAAGAGAAGATGCACAGTGATTATAATAATAAAATGAATATAATATATATATTACTGTGATAGGGTTTGAGGGATGGGTTACAGTACATCTTCTGAGTAACGGACAAGTACGGGGTGGTATTTATGTACACACACACACACACACACACACATATATATATATATATATGTGTGTGTGTGTGTGTGTGTGTGTGTGTGTGTGTATAAACAACATATTCATGCTGGAAATATTTGTTGGAGAAGGTGAACCTTTTTGTGCTATTAAATGTGAACATTGTGGAGAATGTTAATATGAATTTGAGATACAGAACACTGATGAAAACAGAATGAGAAGGATTGATCAGAAATATTTAAGTTATTTAGTTTATGCCTGTGTACTTACAAGCCACGGTGATACAGCGGTAGCATTGTTACCTCACAGCAAGAGGTTCTCCTGTTTGATTCTTGGCTGGCGTGCCTTCTGTGTGGAGTCTGCATGTCCTCCACATGGTCGAGTGGCCTCTGAAAGACATGCGTGAATGGGCGTGCCTTCGCTGAAGGTTGGGCATCAGGCTGGCAACTCGGCACCATAAAAATCAACTGCCAATCATTAGCAGACCGGACTTCCGCTGTGGCGACCCCTAACCGGGAAAAGCCAAAAAGACAAACAAGTTTATGTCTGCGTACTTCCATTCAGTGGTTATTCTACTTGTTCAGTAATAAGATATGCATATTAGCAGTATCATCATATTTCTGGACAGATCTCTGACATTGTGCACTAGCATGGTTTGAGATTCAGTGTTTAAAAAGCTCAATCACCAGAGAAGTAATGAATGGCTCCTCAGATAAGTGTTGTACTTGATAATACAAAAGCAGTGAGTTTTTTTTCCTGGAAATATTATGAGTGTGTGGCATTTGTCAATAATTGTATTAATAACACGAACCATAAAGTGAGTACATGTTATTTCATGGTATCAAGTGAAAGCTTACATAATGCAAAAGTTGTCACCAACAGCAGCTGTCTGTGTACTACATTTCAGCAGATATTCCAACTTTGTCTGTAATAAGATATGCATATTAGCATAATTATTCATATTGCTGTACTGTATATAGCTCTGACATTGTGCAGATGGATTGCAAACTGGCTCAGGGACAAAATACATGTTGCCAGGGTCATTGAGGCCTCCTCAACTAGGGAAAAGGTGGCCTCTGACATTCCACAGAGTTCAATACTAGACCCCCTCCATTTTGGCATTTACTTCTCTGATCTAAACTCTGGCAAGGATTTGTGGGTAACTAAATTTGCTGATGATTTTAAGTTGGTGTAGGTGATAAATCATCCAATGATACTAATGTCCTTTAAATGGAACTAACATGCATTAACTTCTGGTGCAATGAAAAAGGGTTCCCACTAAATGTTGAGACATGGTGTTTCATTTCCTTCAGAAAACAACAAATTCCTACCACCTACTGTATCAATGACACCCCACTCTCCAGTAAGTCTGTGGTCAGATTCTTAGGCACCTGGTCAGTTGCTTCTACTCATTTGATCACCATGTATCGGCTGTACTCAGAAAATCCTATCATATCTCACAATTAATCACAAAGGTCATGTCATCGAAAAGCAAGGAAGTTATTGTTTACCTGCACTCTGTTCTGGTTAGACCCATTATAGAATATAATGCACCCTTTGGCATCTGTCTCAATAGACACATTAAAAAGCTCAAAAAAAAAATGCAAAGTTTTCTAACAAAAAAGATCTCAGGCTTCAAAGATATCAGTTATCAGGAATGTCCGTAATCACTGTTTCTGTACTCTGTGGCATACAGTTCTTAAGGGAAGACCTGTGTCTTATCTTGTAATATGTATATCATGCCAGGAAAAGAAGTGGCTTATGGCTTACTCATATCACATCATATCATATATCATATTATATCATATCATATATAATAGCATAGCATACCATTGCATATGTCTATTTCACACATAGACAGGCTTAAGCCAACCTTAAAGATATTTTGGGGGTAATACAAGCCCATTATGAGTATCGGAAACAGACTTTCAATGATTAAAAACTATAAATTAATAACTTGCATGGCCATTTGCTATTTTGAATACAACATTTAGTAGTTATTATAGTTTATTGAAATAATAATATAGTAGCACTCTAGGCTGTATCATTGCTAGTGAAAGTTTGCATGAATGTGAATTAGTTAATGATACAATTTTGTTTTATAAATGGAAGAATTTAACTTATATAATTCCCTTTAGTTTCTGAGCGTTTCTCTATGTTCTATGGGTAAATAACCAAAACTTCAGCATTCAGTCTTTCTGATTTGCTTAACATGTTGAAATGTGTATTTAATCTTTTAAAACTTATCGCAAGTGCTAGCTGTTTTTTTAATTGCATTTAATTCTCTTTTTGTATAAAACTATAACCCATCAAAATCATTTTAATAAAAATATTGGTTTGGAATGTATAAAGAGGATCACAGTTCTTTTTTCCAGATGACTTCTCTATATGTGATTATCTTGGTTTTGTTTTCTGTTTTAGTATCAGCACATATATTTTAAATGTAATAAAATGCTGTTGTTAGAAAATGTCCATGCCATAGCTCATAAAAATATGAATACAAGGGAGGTATACTAATGCTATGAAGAAATCTGTGAATAATATAAAAATGTATAACAGTTTATTGAAATTCCCATTAAGAAACAACCAAGTGAGAAACCTCCATGAAATATTCAATCCCATATACTAACATCTCCTTTGCTAGCACATTTCAAAATATATTAGGTAAAAACACACTGGTTCCACATGGCTGAATAAAAGTCACAAGATAATTTAGTCCAAGGAAAACAAATAAGCGCTTTCACGGATATCATCCGCTTCATCAGACTAGAATAAGAAATGACATTAAAACTTGTTTATATACATTCAAATAAGCCAATCAAATAGGCTGATAACTTAATTGCGTACTTAACCTCTAAAATGCTGTTACACATTAAAAAACTGGCTCTTAAAATACAGTGTTAATAGATTAAAATAGTAATAGCAGCATAGATAAGAATTAAACTAAAATTCAGTAGCATTATAGCAGCAAATTATTAATAAAGAATATGTATAAATATATAATAAATTATTTAATAAATTGTTTAATAAATTAGTAGAATTGCTAAAATAATACATACACTATCTGACCTCACAATGACAGAAATAATTCATTAGCAAAAATCAATGTTTAAGAGCTCTAGCCTTAAGAAACGGCTTCAAAGAAACTTTGCTATTCAGGCCAGGTGGTTTGTCTGCCTGAAACCTTATAATCCATTTCTGTTCATTTGTTTCAGTTCTATTTACCATATCACCTCCTCTCATAGTTTGTTTGTGTCTTTCGGCTTTTCCCAGTTAGGGGTCGCCACAGTGGAACTCCGGTCCCCTAATTATTGGCAATAGATTTTTACGTACTGGCTTGCCGGGCCTAATGCACAACCTTCAACGAAGGAATGCCCATTCACGCATGTCGCTACACAGAAGACGCTCTAACTGAGAATCGAACGGGCAATGTCTAACTGTGAGGCAACAATGCTACCACTATGCATAATTTCACCAAAAACTTAAAGCTATGCCTTGGTCCTTCTTTAGCTACATGCATAGCTAAAGCACTGGTTTCCTTGCCATTTTTAATATCTCTCAGGTGTTCCAATATCCTATCTTTAAATATTCTATTGGCCTTACCTACATAAAATGCAGGACATGTAGTGCAGTAACAAAAGTAAACTACATTTTTTTGTTCGGCAATCAGCATAGAAAGCACTTTCAATCCTAAATCCTAGTGATGAATGTATAAATTGTCCACCTATATGTATATGAATACAGACTAAACATCTCCTTCAGATATATGTGCCAGTTCTTTCTGGTAAAATCTGCAAAGGCATGGAGTTAAATCTGTAACATATTTGCTTCTTAAGTGACCTATTGTTCCTAAATGCAAAATTTGGTTGCCTTTTTATTACTCCTTTTAATTCCTGTACTGTGGAAATAATGTCACGATTATTCCTAATAACATCATAGACTATGTGATTGTCACTCGCATAGGTCAAAGGCATCCTTATCTTACCTGTAGTATCATTACCTCCTGTAATCATGGGACTGATTGTAGCAGGTGTATCTATGGCTACATCACCAGGGGAGTCATTCAAAAATAATAAGGTTTACATCTCCCTTTCCTTACACCCCAGGCTTCAGCAATCTGAGAGTCAATCATACTATGGCTGTAGCCTCTCTCTATAAATTCATGTTTGAGGGTTAGTAGGGTCTCTGTCAGTCTACTGTCATCATTATGCAATCGCATGACACGGAAAATCTGTCCCCTAAGAACATTTAACTTAGTATGTTTAGGGTGCATGCTGCTATGATGAAGAACATTATTTTTTCTGACATTCTTCCTATACATAGCAGTGGACACAGTACATAGGTCATCTTTGATTACTTGACATGGGTGGTATAGGTAGCTCATACCCCCACTCAGTTGTGGGAGTAGGTACTTAATGCTCCCATTGTCAGAATGAAGGCAAGAGCATAAAATCTTCAAATTCTACCTGAAAAATAGCCCTTCCAGATGGCTTTTGCCTTGTGGATACGTGGATTCCCTACCAACAGGGAACAAATAGGATCAAGTCTGGGGAGGCATGTTGCTTGTCATTTAGAAGAGGAAAAACACATAAAAATATTTTAAAAACAAACTATGTGGCCCTAGTGGAACAATAAAAAAACTGTTACTGTCCTTAGTTTTGTTAAAATGTGATGATTTAATAGTGGTGCTATACTGAAAATAAATACACAGGCGAATGAATTTATGCTAGTGAAAGTTATCACAAATCTACATTACAGATAGAGATTTTTGAGCTAGCTAACTGTTGCTCTGGATTTCATCTGATGAAAACTTAGAGAGTTGAAGTTTGGTTTATCAGTTACTATCATGACTTTATTTGAAATTTTTATTGGCAACTTTAATCACAAAAATGACTCATATTAGAAACAGGATGATATAGTATTTCTTTTCAGTGTTATAAATTAAGCAAATTTTAACTCTGCAAGGGGATGATACATAGTCACCATGGAACACTACAACACTATAGACACAAATAAAAGAAGTGCAAAACTGATGACAGAGAAAAGCAGAATATTAAGTAATATAATTAAGATTATATAATAAACATCTAGGTAAGTAGATGCATACATGCATAGATCTATACCTCATCACATACATAGATAAATAACATTGAAATCACAGACTGCTTTATTTCATAGGGGACAGGTTTAGAATAACAAGTACAGTAGAAATTAACAGAATTTATAAGTCATTGCTTACTATAATGCTTCATTCAGACAGACAAAAAATAGAGATGGTGAACCGCCTTCTCAGAATTACATGGCTAGGTAGCACATGGTGCATAGGGACTGCAATGATTAAATTCCTCACCTCGACTGGCTTCTTGCAGTTCACTACTGTGCACATATGGAGCCCGACCAAAGCAGACGTATTCACACAGATGCAGTCACACAGATATAGACATACTCCACACACACACACACACACACACACACACACACACACACACACACACACACACACACACACACACACACACACACACACACACAATATCAGCAGAATAAACTTGTTACATGTAGCATAAGGTGGCATATTAGGTACAAGTCCTTTTTTTAATTCTACACTTCTGTCTACTTGTGTATTTAGCTATGATGTCCACTGTGATCCAGATGGACTGCTGTTACCATTTGTATGTCATCTAGCATTATCTCTTAGTTTTACAATACTATCTGAGGTTTTCTGTAATGCTCCATAACAGCTTCTGACATTAGAGATAAATGATACAATAAACAATGATTACAGGCCACCCAGTGGTCTGACCAAGGCATTGAACTGGTGAAAGCATTGCCAATAAGCAAGTCAAATGTTATTAATATGCTTGGCCTAGCCATTGGGGGAAGGGGAGGAGTACAACAGCATTTTGCAGCAGTTTGACATTGTTATATCGGTGAGGAATGGATTACGTCTATTTATTGATCAGTTTTACTTTATTATAGAAAATATATTACCAAGATGCCATTTAAAAATACTGTGTGACATTTTTAGAACAGTAGAAATGTGTGATATTTACATGGCTACTTCTTATTCAAGTGAAACATGGATTAATGGATTCAAGAGCAGTGACCTCAGAGACACTGACCCACAAAAACAATCAGCAACATGTAATGTTTAGTGAACAGAATATGTTTTTGTCAGTCTGCTTACCATGTTTCACTCATGTAATGTTTATATTTGCATGAAATTTAAGTATGCACCTTCCTAGAACTTTTAGAATATTAGCAGACTCAAGGTATAGTATAACACAATTAATTCATTATTCAACAAAACAGCAGTATTCTTATGACAAAATAATGCACGCCCCTTAAGCTCAGTAAGAGTAGATAACAAAGAAACGTGCGCAAGATTATCATGTCAATATGCAAATGCACTATCAGCAGGGTTTGGAATTACAGCGTGTTACCCTCTAATAAGCAGCCTTTGTTTCTGTTTCTGGAATATTCACTCCCACAGTTAAAGGTCTTGACAATCTGCTGACTGTTGATTGATGAGAGTACTGTTACTGTCAAGGCAAGAACACACACATGCAGTCAAAAATGGAAGGAATAAATTAATCATTACCTTTTGGTGAATAAATCTGTAAATCTAACAAGTCTCTAGGAAGAATCCTATAGTATGAAAACTGCAGTCCTCACAGGGTTAAATCTGTTATCTTTTAATGATTCCAGCCAAAGTAAATATTGACAGAAATCTCATTTGGGCTCATGTACTTTGTTGTTCCCACATATTCACTTTTATTATAGTACTTTGAAAAGTTTTACACAGGTGATAGTAAATTGGCATAAAAGAATAATACAGACAAAACAGTGCAGCGATTTTTATTTTTTCATATTTCATTTAGCTTTCCTGAACAAAGGGACCAGATGACCATCATACAATAGTGATTTCATACATGGAACAAAAAATATGAGCTGCTAATGAGCGTTATTTTATCTCCAGGCACAAAACTGTAATGACTCTCAGCAAGTCTGCTAACATCACAGTGCTCCTAGGCTATCCTTAAAAGATGCAGTTATATTTGGGGGTTTACAACAACAACAACAACTCATTTAACAAATGAATAAAATACTTTACTCAAATGTTTTATTGTCACCTACAGTATTTTGTTACTTTCTTTATACAGTGATACTTCTATCATCTAGCCTAGAATAACATAAAAATATGTTTGTAGTACCCATTACTTGACTAGTAATAATAGAAGAACCTTAGCTTTACACAAAGGATCAAGTCATAGCCTGTCAGAATTGATACTGATGACATCACAGAAAGGGAGATGATGTGAAATGAAGGTACCTGTCAAAATGACTAATGACGATATCACAGAAAGGGAGATAGGTACTATCAGAATGATTACTGCTGACATCACAGAAAGATAGATTATGTGAACTGATCATACCTGTCAGAATAGTACAGTTGATATCACATAAAGGAAGATGATGTGAGATGAAGATACCTGTCAGAATTGTCAAAGTTTTCATCATAGAAAGGAAAATGATGTGAGCTGAAGAGAAAGTTGTAGAAAATGGGTTGAAAAAAAAACTCTGGCTGTTCAGCATTGTAAAGGGATATTTTAATTCCCAGGGACAGACTAATAAAACACAAGTTTCAATAAATAAATATAAAGTTTCACTAATCTTGGCACTTTATCCATGTGCTACATGGAAAAAAAATATTAAAGTAGCCAACATTTTCCAGACTGTTAAGCATCAAACCAGCCAGGATGATACTGCTTGCAAACAACTTTGTATTTCGGTGATTCATCTACAAATGCAATGCCTGCTGAGGGTCTATATTAGCTGAGCGAAAGTCCGTTTATACGAATATGTAAACGTCGACACGTATTGCGCGAAATGGACTTATAGCAACCCCGATTACGGAAATGTCGAATAACCATGGTTGGCCCATCTGTAGAATAGCTGTATAAGGTAAGTGTTGGATAGTTATGAACTTTAGGGTTAGGGTGCGGATTAAGGTAAGTGCATAGATAGGTTATGTATGTTAGATTTAGTGTAGGGTTAGAAGTAGGGTTTTGTTAAATGTATGCATGTGGATTATTTATTTTGTTTGTGTATATTTTTGTAGGGGAAGTGTGCAGTAGTTACGGACCTTAGGGTTAGGGAGGGATTAAGGATAGCGCATAGATAGTTGTGTAAGTGGGGTTTAATGTAGGGTTAGAAGTAGGGTGTTTGTGCTTTACTTTAAGGTTAGAAGTAGGGTTTGGTTAGTGTATGTATGTGCTTTATTTATTTTGTTTGGGTAGGTGGTATGTAGCGGGTGGTGTGGTTGGCCGAGTATGACAGTTCGACATTTAAAATTTCACAGTTTAGTTCATTCGGGATATTAGCGGTTTGCGCAATAGGTGTCGGGGTTTTAGTATTCGGTTAATAGCATTTTCGCTCTTGTAATATAGACCCGCCTGCTACCTTTGAAGAATAAATTGCCTTTGTTGCATGAAAAAATGGTGTGCTTATGATATTGCCATAACATTCCCCTGAACTAGATCAGCTATGCAATAGCGGATGGCTGGCAAACAATGATAACATGTTCATAGTTACTAGGCATAAGTCCAGGAGACCATTAAGAAGCTTAGCCCACCTTCCCAATTGCGCCAAAGCACTGTCTGATTAAGTGACTTGGCATTGTTGCATAAGTGAAAGGATTCAAACTCTGCATGCTTACACAAGTAGTAGTAGCTTTAGTCCCCTGCCTTAACTGCCAGAGAAGCAGTTATCTAAATGCAGAAATCCTTTACAATCCTGTCTTGGAAATAAAGGTGAAAAGAATCAGACTCTGTACCCTCACCACCAGAAGGAACTCATTAACAACTTGGAACTTTAGTCTCCTACACTAGCTGCAAGGTTAACAGCTTTTAACTAAATGTAGGAAACCTCTACAATGCAATCTGGAAGAAAAGAATGGATCCCAGTGATGTGTAACAATGACTACATAATGGGTGCTGAAGATCAGACTGCTCGGATCATCACTACAAGTAATGCAGACTAAATGACCTGTCAGACATTATCCGCCTTGCAATTGCTACAGGCTGTAAAGAAGGTACTGCAGAAATAAAATGCAACATGGTTATATTACACAATCCTGGCCTATTAATGAATTAATTTCTACTTCAAAAATCCGAAATTACTGCATATAGAATACTTTTTTAGGGGGGATCTTACATTTATTTATTTATTATTTTTTATTTACATTTGTTAACTAGGTAGAGTCCGACTGGGCCTAGGAGCCCCTTTTCAGCAGAGACCCGGGGAGCAAAAAAATCCACAATCAAAATAGAATTGTAAAGATATAAAGATTATAAAAAAATCAAGAAAAATTATAGAATCATAAAAATAATAAAAAATACATACATATAATAATAATATACACCATTCAAAGTAAGAACCAGAAGTCCAGAGATAAAGAAATTAGGTTGAGAACAACAATTGCAAATAATAAAACTGAACAAAACCAAAGAGAGAAATTGATAAAGAAGCAACATAGTAGATGTCAGATGTAGCATATATTAAAAAATGTACAAACAATGTGCTGAAATTTAAGAACAAGCGCAAGAGCCAGAGAAAAAACAGTTGGTTAGAGAGGTAAAAAGTGAAAGTAAAAAGGGTGAAATGATCAAACTGGAGAGCAGGAGGAGCAAATCCACCCGGATTTGAGATACGTATATCTCAAATATAGATATGAATAAATATATGTATCAGAATTATATATATATGTTGTTGTTGTGTCTTTCGGCTTTTCCCGGTTAGGGGTTGCCACAGTGGAACTCCGGTCTGCTAAAGATTGGTAGGTGATTTTTACGTGCCGAGTTACCAGCCCTGACGCACAACCTTCAATGAAGGTACGGCCATTCACGCATGTCTCCACGCAGATCATGCTCTAGCTGAGAATCGAACCGGACAGCGTCTTACTGTGAGGCGACAACGCTACTGCAGCACCACCACCGCGGGGGTTTACAATTATATACATATATATATATATATATATATATATATATATACACATGCATATATAATATATACATACATATATAATGTATATTTTTATAATGTATGTTATAATGCATATTTTTATGTATCATGTATATGTATCATATTTATCATATGAATAAATATAAATAAATATAATGAATGATAAATATGAGATATATTTGAGATACACACTTGCAGGATAACTACATCTCATTTTTTACATGGCTATGTCTTATCTGCCATCAAGCTATCCCTTTTGACATCACTCAGTACAGTTCTGACCTAGTTGAATGGCTAATAATGCTGTATTCTTGCAAAATATACCTCCAGAGTCAACAGCGAGATCATGAACAAATAGAGCTTTTATCAGGGTAATGAATCAGACCCCTTTCAGGCATACCAATATCATTACTTGGCTGCCTTTCCCCAACTGACATAAACACTGTTCAGACTTGCAATGTACATATTATTTCCTTTAACAGCTCATAACCTTACTCATATGCACTAAATGCTAGTCAAAATTGTTCTAGCCAAAACACAATGCATTTCAAACCTGTGTGCCTGCAAAAACCACGCTAAATTAAAAATGTATTCATAGCCAAAATATTAACATTAAACTCATAGACTTCATGCTGTCCAATGTATTTGCAGCTAAATAATAAAAACACTGTCAACATTAATGAAACCAAGGATCACATCCAAAGTGCATGGCTTATGTAATGCTGCTTCTGTTTCCTACAATCAGTTTCCTTCCTTTATAACATAACTACCCTGGTTACTAGGTTTGCAGTCCATGGAACCATTGAGGATCCTAACTAAATTTCCAGTTGCCCAAAGCACTGTCTAGTAAAGTGACTTGCTCAGTGGCAGTGCATAAATATGAGACAATATTAGAGATGTCCAGCAAAAGTGAAGACATAAGCAGATTACTCTAAATCATTATGTCTGGCAGTTGGTGCAGAGGATTAAGTCTGTTGCTTCTTGTAACTAAGGTATGGGGTTTGAGCCTGAGCAAGTTGAATTCCCTCTCTCTCTGCTTGTATGTATGATTGTCTTTGCAACTTTCAAAAATGCTATTTTCTGAGGTGATTTGTTGCACAAAATAAATGCTCTCTTGTAATGCATACCTGGGCATTCTTAATGCCTGCCTGTCTGTATTGTTGCAAAATTAAATCTTGCACCTGTTTGTTTTGCTCTGTGTGAATGCTTGCTCCTGTCTCATTGGCTGAAAGGGATGCAAGCAGGAAATTTAAAGGAGCACTATGCAGACACCGAGCAAGGAAGGAAAATGGGATTTTTTTTCTTCTTAATTAATGTTTTGGCTGGGCAGCACCTCACCACCCCCCACAGTCAGCACTGGGACCAAGACAGCTGCCTATGTCACCTAGTGTTGGATCCGGCCCTGTTCAGGAGCAGTGCAGGACAGAGATGTGCAATGTTAGGCCTTACTGATAGCATCTTCGTTTCCCAAAAACAAGTAAATAGATGGCAGTTCTATTCTACACCGCACACTGCACTAGAGCAAACTGTAACACTTCCATGTACTGTAAAATATGGAAGAAGATAGTTCCATGGGAAAAGTATTTCTTACCAAAATACTTTATTATGTATTCATTTAATATCCATAACTTACAAAATAACTTAATAGCCCATTTTGTAAGTACAGTAATGTCATCCACAGAGGGTGTTACAAAGAAATAATAGACCTTCTAGGGATAAGGATGCCCTCCTCACCCTTGAGTTATATTGGGCTTCACAACATCATGAAACAATCTATTGTTCTTCTTCAATGCTCACCCTATCAGCCATTTTCCCTTGCTTTTCCTTTTATAAATGATCCTGCACATTATTGTTGTGCAGTGAACGATATACCCACAGTATGGAAAGGTTTTTAAAAAGTATAATAAACCTAAACAATTTAACATTGTTTCTAAGGAAAATATGTAACCATTAATTGTTTTTCACATTAAAGATGGGTGTGCCCATCTAATTACCAAACTCGGGGAGAGCTGAGGTGTAATATTACACGGAAATCATCCAGGCTCTTCACAGAAGTACAAATCCTAATTCAGCTTGCTTTTTACAGAAAAGACATACATCTAAAGGTTTTAACTATGCTTTAAATTCTGACACAATTTATTCAGATAACCACAGACAGCCTTGTCAACACATTTCTATTTTCAATATTTGTCAGTGTGGGATGAATAATTAAGGATGGTGTTAAGGTTAGGCCCCGTGGACTATGATGTTTGCAGATGACATTGTGATCTGTAGTGAGAGTAGGAATCAGGTTGAGGAGATGCTGGAGAGGTGGAGATATGCTCTGGAGAGCAGAGGAATGAAGGTCAGCAGGGCTAAGACAGAATATATGTGTGTAAATGAGAGGGAGGGTAGAGGAATGGTGAGGATGCAGGGAGTAGAGTTGGTAAAGGTGGACGAGTTTAAGTACTTGGGATCAACAGTTCAGAGTAAGGGTGAATGTGGAAGAGAGGTGAAGAAGAGAGTACAGGCAGGGTGGAATGGGTGGAGAAGAGTGTCAGGAGTGATTTGTGACAGACGGGTACCAGTAAGAGTGAAAGGGAAGGTCTACAAGAGGGTAGTGAGACCAGCTATGTTATATGGGTTGGAGACAGTGGCATTGACAAAAAGGAAGGAGTCAGAGCTTGACGTGGCAGAGTTGAAGATGTTAAGATTTGCACTGGGTGTGACGAGGATGGACAGGATTAGGAATAAGTATATTAGAGGGTCAGCTCACGTTGGACAGTTTGGAGACAAAGCAAGAGAGACGAGATTGCGTTGGTTTGGACATGTGCTGAGGAGGGATGATGGGTATATTGGGAAAAAGATGCTAAGGATGGAGCTGCCAGGTAAGAGGAATAGAGGAAGGCCTAAGATAAGGTTTATGGACGTGGTGAGAGAGGACATGCAGGTGGTTGGTGTGACAGAGCAAGATGCAGAGGATAGGAAGAAATGGAAAGAGATGATCCACTGTGGCGAACCCTAACGGGCAAAGCCAAAAGAGAATGATGTTAAGGTTCTTGCAGTGTACAAAATGAAGGTATGAATTTGTAAATCTAGATCTACAAAATATAGCATATTCGGGTCTATATTAGAATTGCAAAAGCTGACTTTCGTGAATACAAGTTCATTGATACATAAATGTTAAAGTCCGAAAACAGCGAAGTACAAAAAAAAAACGAAAATGAGAACGCCGAACGTATTCCTGGAAGCAACAGTGCCATGTAGGTAAGGTAAACCTAAGTGAACAAACCTAATGTAAAACTCTTTTTCAAATGTTTTTGCAGGGGGACAATACCCCCTGCAACCCCCACCCCCCTACTTAAATATACCAACTTCGAGACCGCACTACAGTGGGGAAAAGGATTTATTTCCTCATCCCCATGATCACCCTGCTGGCCAAGAAAACACGTTCGGCATTCTGAAATTCGCTTTTTTTGTACTTCACTGTTTTAGTACATCGACATTTATTTGTCGATGAACTTGTATTCATAAAAGTCAGCTCTCACGATGCTAATATAGACCCGCATATTCACTTCTCTGTGCCAGCACATCTAGGTTACATAAATACAGTCGTATTATTAACTGACACTTATTAGTGAAGCAGATTATGACTATAATCTTTAAACTGGCTGCACCCTCTTGTGCAGGGTTGAATTTCTCAGCCTCCATTTGTCTAACTGTGAGTCTTAATCTAACAGTACTTTGGGATGAGTCTGAAAAAGATCCACAAGGATCAGTGCTCTACTCTGGTTAACAAGCACAAACAACTTCCTTAAATATCTGCCTCCTCACTATAAACCTTTGTTTATTCATTCTCAATACTCATATAAATCTTTTCACACTATCTCACCATAACATCTGCATAAGCTCAAACTTTAGCTGTTAAATCTTTGCTGTTAACACCTACAACCCAATAACAATTAATCTTTCAAAGCTGTTTTACAATTATTCAATTCTACCATTAATGTTAATAATGCTACACAATGTAGCAGTGTATAAATATGTATATAATATTGAACCATTGGGATTATATTATTCCTAATGTAGTGTGGCTGTGCAAACTCTGTATTAGTGTCAACTTCAATGTTTTACTCCATTGTAACTGTATTTTACTCTATAAACTACATATATACTCTATACTCTATATGTTATTTTTTTAATATGTACTGTCATTTTATGTGGAGCTTTTCTCCCAGGGCCTCCAATGAAAACGGGCTCACCTAGGCCCAGTGGACCATCCCGGTAAACAAATGCAAGCAATAAGTAAATAAATAATATATGTACACAGAGAGGAATTAAGCTAATTGCCCTTGTGGACCATTTTAAGCCTAGACAATTACTTCAGCTCATAGATTACTACTAGGCTAACTGCCCTTTTGGACCATTTTAAGCCTAGCGAATTACACATGTGAAAATCAAACCCTGCACTTTGTGTCTGTAAGTCAATCAGCTTAACTATTATGCTAACCTCCCATCCCTTTAATATACATTTACATACATACATAACTAACTAACTAAATAAATAAATAAACAAACAAACAAGCAAAGGATTGAATGGAAAAAACACTGATGCTATGTTGTCCTTCTGAGTAATGCAGAGACTCGTTATTAGAAATGCCTGTATGTGAATGCTGACATTCTGTGAAGTACGGCTGAACTTTGAAGAACTTAAACCATCTCAATATTCAAATGCAGCTACTTAAGCATGTCTGCCCATCCAAGAAATGGGGTCAGGAATATTACTATCTCCTCAGAGTTGTTGGAACTGTCTTCTAATTTAATGTATTTCAAGGTTTTACTACCATATTGTGTAATTCCACAAGCAACATGTGTCAGATGAGTTTTGCAGATTAAACTAACATTTATCTTATGAGTTAAAGTATTATATTATATTATATTATATTATATTATATTATATTATATTATATTATATTATATTATGTTAGGATCCGTACTGTTCCTCGAATGACCATTTCACCGAATGTGAAATGGCCGAGCACACTTTTGCGAAAGTGCTTTTCACCAAAAAAGCACTTTTTTGAAAGTGTGCTAAAAAAAAAAAGAAAAACATGGGGGAAAGACCGTTGCTGAGATCATAGTACAGTGGGGATAATCTCGGAGTGAGAGTATAAAAGTAGGGGGGTGTGGGGGCCTCAGCCCCCCACATGGTGGGTGCAGGGGGGCTTACTTCCCTGGGCAAACTTGAGTAATATTATATATTTTTTAATTTAGTTATATATATATATATATATATATATATATATATATATATATATATTTTTTTTTTTTGCACAGTTTAGCGAAAGTGCTTTTTCGGTGAAAAGCACTTTTGCTAAAGTATGCTCGGTTGTTTTGGTTTCGGTTAGGTTGGATTTCGTGCAATAGTACGTGATCCATTATATTATATTATATTATATTATATTATATTATATTATATTATATTATATTTTATATCATCTTATTTTGTATGTGATTGAACAACTTTGACCATTCTTTTGAAAAATATATATGCATGTGTCTGAATTCATACTCCTTTTAATTAAAATTAAAGAGCAATGCTAGACCATTGTGATGGGAACCATTTTCCAACCATTGGTCTACTGGGTTTCACAAGTGAGGCAGGTATCATTACAGAAGACAAGAGTAGCTGAATGAAGTGGTAAATAAGTAATCCTTGAATTCTAGAGGAGATTTATTAAGTTACTGCAGAAATTACCTTGAGCAGAGGCCAGGTGTGCAGGGTTTGAGTTAATATATCAGTTGCAGGACTAGTCATGGCTTTCATTTTAGGGTTGCCACCTTTTCAGATGGCCAAAGTGGGACATTTTTGGGACACACATCAGATTTTACAGGCCGACACATACCCGCGGTCAGTACAAAGGATAGAACTTTACTTTTTTGCCTAAATAAAAGGTTATTCTTGTAGCAGTTTAGTTGCTTATTCTGTTTCTTGCAACATTTAGGTATTTTAGATATAAAAATAACTATTTTATACAACTATTACATAAAATATGGCACATAATTATGTCCTACAATCTCAGGACATTTGCCATTTTTAATATTTTTTGTCAGAACACAACTGCCCAAAGAGGGACTGTCCCTCGCAAAGTGGGACAGGTGGTAACCCTATTTCATTTGCACTCATTTTGTGAAAGGATAGCCTCAATCAGTGTGTTTCAACTGATGATCTATGGACTGGCTCCAGTCCAGCAGAAATTTCCTGCCGGTCAATGAAACATGAGACTTATTCTTTAATTTAAAAAAAAAAAGATTTTTTTAATGCCTTTTCATCCATTTGCACAACACCTGTCACTTCTGTGTGACCAGTTGTTTAGGTCTTTGTCTTCCATGCACAGGCAACTTGAATGCCAAAAGACATTTGAAATGTGGACGATGAACAGGCAAGTGAGAGGTGGGGGTGTGTGTGGTTAAGTGGTAGTAGATAAGTAAGTGTGTGTGTGTGTGTGTGTGTGTGTGTGTGTGTGTGTGTGTGTGTGTGTTTGTAAGAAGTAGGTAGGTGTGTATATGTGTGTATGAAAAGTAGCTAGGTGTGTAGCTTTCAGCTGTCCAGATTTTCACAGAATGTCCAGATTTTTGCCTCATATTTTTGGTCTGTTCCTCATAAAATTTGTGTTTTTTAGCAAATTAATGAGGACTGACTTCATTAAATAATGGCTTACATTTGAGTTTCAGACTTAGCATGCATTTTCTGAAGGATATTAACCTGTTATTCTAGCAACTTTCTAAATTTATAAGAGCAAAATGTGTTCCTATCTTTTGGGCCTTCCTCCTACCATTATTTTATGCTTTGTCGAGATTTCTTGAGCTAAGAGGTTGAGAGGGATAGTGTGTGTGTGTGTGTGTGTGTGTGTGTGTGTGTGTGTGTGTGTGTGTGTGTGTGTGTGTGTGTAAAAGAGGATGGGAGGAGTCTTAAAACGTCCAGATTTTTGCCTCATATGTTTAGTGTATTCCTTATAAAATTTGTGTTTTTTGGGATTTATTGTGGAAATCCGTGAGGACAGAATTCACTTAATCATGACAGGCATTTTAGTTTCAGACTTCATGTTCTTCAAAAAATTCACGATAACACAATACCTTTTATTCTAGCAACTTTATAAGTTTGTGAGAGCAATATTTAAAGTTTGTCCCTATTTTTGGGGCTTTGTCCCACCATTATTTTGGCTTTGCCCAGATTTTTGTGCTAACAGTTTGAAAGGTATGGTGTGTGTGTGTGTGTGTGTGTGTGTGTGTGTGTGTGTGTGTGTGTGTGTGTGTGTGTGTGTGTGTATAAGAGGGAGGTAGGTAGGTGTGTGTCTGTGTGTCCTTGTAAGAGGTAGGAAGGTAAATACCTCTCAACTGTCCCTGATTTTTAGGGACATCCCTGATTTTGACTGACATTTTTGATCTGGCCCTGCTAATCCCACCTAAAAGTGGTGACTTTTGGATAAAAGGTGATGGATTACACTTAATAAATAATGACAATAATTAGAGTTACAGACTTCTTGTACGTTAGAAAAATGCATATTCACTCATGTTATGTTATTTTGTCAATGTCTCAAGTTAATAATACTAATATAGGAAAACTGTCCCTGATTATTTCTGGATTTGTCCCTTTTTGATTGAGAGCTATGGGTAGGTGTATGTGTGTGTGTGTGTGTGTGTGTGTGTGTGTGTGTGTGTGTGTGTGTGTGTGTGTGTGTGTGTGTGTGTGTGTGTGTGTGTGTAAGAGGTAGCTAGGTAGCATATATCTCAACTTTCCAGATATTTGCCCCATATTTTGTGGCTGTTCCTCATGAAAAGGACTGATGTTTCAGACTTCATATCCTGGCAATGATTTGTCAGCATTTCCTACTTAGTATACCCAATTTCTATGGTCACACTACATATCTATATCTTTCTCAGTTGGTGAGATTACTATGTTGGCATGCAATGCTCAGAGATTGTTTTAATTGGTTCCTTATAAATGATGGTTTTTATTTCTGCCTTAGTGATCCCTGAAATAATTGTCCTATTTTCACTGGTGTCACTGATCCCTAAGTGTAAAAAGATTGAAAACCACTGGCCTAGACAGTATCTGTACATCAGGAAATACCCTGTGAACATTTTGTTACTATAAATGATGGTTACACTGTATCTTGCAGCATTAAATCTTTTATGATTTTCGAACTACAAAATGCACTTCGGATAGGAATAATAAGAATAATGATGGAATGTTACAGAGGAGGGACTACTGACCGTGGTGTTGAACTTATTTGTCAAGGCCACCAACACACAGCACTTGCATAAAAAGGCAACTAAAGCATATTTGACTTATTCAAGTAAACAAAAAAACAGTGCAGAAGTTCATTGGCATTTGCCTTTGCTCACATGTTTTTACACACATACTTTAGATTATTTAATTATTTGCCTTAGTTTCCAATTGGATTCAATTAATTCAGGCTCTCAGATGACCCACGGATGCCAGAATGACAAGCTCCATTTCTTACACACACAAAGCAATGTTCTGTTGATGTGCTCAGTTTTTCCTTGAATCCCACACCATCTTAAACTAACTTTCCCACCTCCACCCTTCTCCACTGCTACCTATTCGTGCAGATGTGTGAGAAGATCTAGAGAACAGAATATACTGCTATTGATAAGCATTGACAGAACAGACTTGGAGCAATCAATGAAACATCAGCACTGGCCAGGGTCATTTCCTTCTGGCTCTCTGGCATGGAACTCCTGTACCATTAAATGGCTTCAGGTCTAGAAAAAGGTAGTAAATCATGGTAAAAGGATAAGCAATCAGAAGTCTCAGAACTTTGACATTTCGAAAAGGAATTAGCAGCAAGAAATGATCATTTATGTAACCGGAAGACTTATTAGAAAATGTAAATTTGCAGATGTGAAACAATAATTTAAAAATAGGCTGTTTAAGATGTGATGGGTGGGGGTGGATCCCACTTGCTGTCCCCACGTTTATTATATATTTTATTTTTTATTTGCCATTTGTTTACCTGGCATAAATCCCATTTTCAGTGGAAGCCCAGGGAGAAAGACATATTAACAATTGTATACATATGAGCTTGGAAGCATACACGTAGTAAAAGAAGTTACAACCTATTATACAATGGGATCAACAGAAGAAAAAAGCACAATCACATCACACCCAGGCAAAAACACACACAAACACACACACACACACATATATATATATATATATATATATATATATATATATATATATATATATATGAATATATACATATTTAGATATAGATATACAATTATCTAAGCATATTTGAATATTATGGAGAAAGAAGTAATAAGGTACAGGAGGCTCAGATACAGAAATTTGACAGTAAGAATATTATAGGCCAAGAAAGATCAAAGGAAGTTGGAGAAGAAGATGCTAAAAGAACATTTAAAGATAATGATATGGAAGGAAATAAGAAAAAAATAAGGGTGAGCACTTAAAGCCATAAGAGAGATAGAGTTTGTACAGTAGATTGCAAGGATGAACAAGTATGTCAGAGAAAGGGAAGAGAAAGAGTATAGAAAGAATATAGGAAGGGAAAATAAAAGGGACAGTTTAACTTGGAGAAAGACAAGTACAGAGCCTGGAACTGAGAAGGTATTATTTTAGGGTATGCTTAAAATGGGATTTGTAGGTGTTGATCTAACGTGCATAGGAACCTTGTTCCAGGTTCTTGCTACTGTGCAGCAGCATAAACTGTGTGTGTGTGTGTGTGTGTGTGTGTGTGTGTGTGTGTGTGTGTGTGTGTGTGTGTGTGTGTGCGTGTGTGTGCATGTATTTCAAAAAGCTGTTTCTAGCATGAGTGAAGTGGACGCAGTGATGAGTTTTATATGACAGATTAGTTCCAAACCTAATTACCTTTTTATAACATGGTTCTAGCTTTGTGATGAGGGAGACTTGAATATTGATAAGAATTGGTGAGGCATACAGAAGAGAAGGGAGAAGGTATGTTTGCAGTGTAACTCCAGAGAAGTTGGCGAGGAATATTTTGGATCTATAGAGCATACTGATATTAATGTTTTTTTTTTGTTTTGTTTTCTTATACAATTTTGTACATGCAGATGAAATTTCAGTTAATCATTGATTGTGATGCCTAGTTACTTGGTATGAGATACAACTTCTATATCTGTGTGATTGAGAGAAGTTACTGTGAGGCTATTTTTGAGAAGGGTTAGAGATTTGGGGAGAAGTAGCAGTAGATTTTATTGTTATTTAGGAATAGTCGGCCATCAAACAGTCTTTAATGGAAGTGAAGGCTGCGTCAGTAATGGAGTATAAATGGGGAAGACTGCATGAAGAGCAGATGAGGGTGGAGGCATCAGTATCACACCTCTCAACCTCTTAGAGCAAGAAATCTGGACAAAGCCATAAAGAAAAGAGGGACAAACACCCAAAAATAAGGACAATTTTTAAATATTGCTCTTGCAAACTTAGAATGTTGATAGAATAACAGGTTTTGCATTAGCATGCATTTTCTGAAGGGTATGAAGTCTGAAACTCAAATGTCTGTCATTGTTCTCTTACTTCAGTTTTTAATGATTTGCCACTAATTTGCCAGAAAAAACATAATTTTCTGAAAACAAACCAAAAATATGGGACAAAAATCTGGACATTCTGTGGAAATCTGTACAGTTGCGAGGTATGATCAGCATACTGCATGAGGGAAGCCTGCTGGAAGAATGTAAGTTTTTAATACAGAGGTTAAAGAAAAGATGTACAAGGCCAGAGCCTTGAGGCACACTACTATTAATTATTAATTGAGCGAAAAAATGAGTACATAGAGAGACATTTTACAGAATTTTACCAGTGAAAAAGATAGCTAGCAAACCGGCTGAGTGCTGTATTATACAGACCAAGAGTAGACATTCTAGACAGTAATTTGTAGTGACGGACTGTGTCAAATGCTTTGGAGAGATCTAAACATAGGGAAAATACCAAGTTATTATTATCTCTAGATTTGATAATGTTATCAAAAAGGCAACTAGGGCAGTTATCGTGCTGTGGTATGGCCAAAAACCATGTTGGGTATGTGTTGAACAAGTGTATAATCCCAACTGCTGTCACAAATTAATATTTGATGGACAGGGATTATGGGTTCTAACTATCTCAAGCTGCTGCTATCAATATTTGATGTGATTCAAAGCAAGCAATATGGGGTTTGACTCCCATAAGTGGATCCATTTAGTATACAAAGGGCTATTAGATTTAAAGATATATGGTAAACGGGTCTACTTCTAAAGCCTGACTCTCAGATAACCAACTTTCAAAATCCTGAGATAAAAATCATGAAAGTTCAGAAACCCAAACGTTGATTTTTAACAGGGTAAGTAAATATGTGGCCAACTGTTAATGAAACTCACACTGAGATAAGTAAAACCCACACCCCCCCAACTAAATATATTAACTTTTGGATCACACTACAGTAGACAACAGGGCATGTTGTCCAAGTATTCACTTACCCTAGTAAACGGCCATCATTCAGGTTTCTAAACTTTCGTGATTTTCGTCTTGGGATTTTGAAAGTCAGTCATCTGAGGGTCTGGCTTTAGAAGTAGATCCATGGTAAATGTCTACATACTCAAATAACTTCCAACCTGTACAGATACAGGTCAGAGTTATAATTTGTAGCTCTCTAAGATTTCACCCTCCTAAAACTGAGCATAGGACCCTTCAGTGCAGCCTCATCAAGAGTAAATGAAACTTGGCCAGAATTATTTACAAACATACAGACACACACACACATGTGCAAGTGCATGCCCACACACACACACACACACACACACACACACACACACTAGTTTTCAGAACTGGGGTAAATGGTGACTCTCCAACACCAAATTCCTTGTACCCAAACTATAGTGTATACTGCCACCAGTTACTCAGAAATAACAAGAAAAGAACATACCTTTCTGTTTACTCTTAAAGTAAGCCAACATTAAATATTCAGGTGGTAGCAATTAGTTCTGAGCAGTCATCATTCTCAAAGAGTTGAGATCATATATATTTTACTTCATGTAAATTTATAAAACCTTTACCAATAAATAAATCAACAGCCACAACCATCTGAAGTAGACAGTGAAAGAGATGTACATAAAAATGAAACAAAAATTTTCAAAAAAGGCAGATAGTTTCCAGAAAAGACTTTAGCATTTTCTATTATCTGCTAAATATATAATATATGCTTCCTTTCTCTGCCTTTTAGAAACTATCATCTGCTAGGTAAGTATATCATTTGCCCTTACTATTTCTGTTTTTTTAAGTCCAAAATGGAAATTTTAGCAACTTTAGAGGCAGTGTAGTTGAATACTGTGTCTAAGAGTATTCTCCAGCGATAACTCCTCCTGTAACTTCTGTACTACTCTAACTTTTACTATTTGCAAAAACAATCACTTCTTGTATGTAAGACTTCCCAAATAGGATTTCCTGTAGGTTTAATTTGAAAGTTACATGATGTCCTTCCTGATTCCATAGCTGCTTATCCAAGGAAGAAGGCTGCTATTCAGCAAGCCAGAGTGTAGATAAGAAAATCACCATGTGACCTAACTAGACTGTTCAAGCAACATACTCTGCAACAGTGCAAACGGTCAATAAGTAGAGAGTAGTCTCATTTTTAATTGTAATACATTTCCACATTAACAAATTCACAGTTATATACTATTTTACACATTTTGTTTTACATTTTACACCTCGCTAAAAATGTAAACATTGTGCAACTTTTTTCACTGTTATCTTTGTTGAATACAGCTTTAGTACAACTCCTTAAGCATTTTCTTTAAATGAACAGAAACATTTTCCAATAGTATTACAGTTCTCTGCACAGAAGGAATCACTACTATTTGAATTTTACATCATTTTGTGCAGCAGTCATGGCTGGACATTAATATAGCTTAAATATCATAATGTATAAACCCAAGACAAGGAGCTTGGTGAAATGGATGCAGTTATACAGAGTGTACGTTGCTCTCTGACATAACAGCATTGCTGATGACATAACAGGTAGCATCACTGATGACATAATGATTAACATCCTCATAGACATAAAATGCTTTTCACATGACTCCATCAGTACATATCAGTTTAAAAATGAGAATCTTTTCCCTTGAGAAAGTGGGATATTTTTTTGGTCTGAGTGTAGCTGTGGATTTCAGTATCTCAGTTTTCAGGTAATCATTGCTTTATAGATTTGCTATTAAGATGTTGCATCTATGCATGCTGCTGCAAAGTAAAGCATAGATTTGCTCAGGATTTAACTGAATACTGAAAAGCCGAAAGAGAGAGAGAGATAGTCTGGAAAACAGTTAGTGAATTACAATCAATAACTTTGAAAATGCATTAATTAAGCAGAGCACACAACATGACATAGACTTGTATTAAAATAATATGAATTACTCTATTAGCAAGTGACACATCTATTAATAGTATCATCAGAAATGTAAATTTGTTAAGCAAAATGGAGGTAGACTATGAAACTAATATGTTGTTAAATGGGGTTCAGGTGGCATTATTGAGTGGCTGGATCATGTGAATAAGAATTATTCCTGGTTTGTTGTTAGGTAAAGTAATGATATTGGGTTTATTTATTTATTTATTTATTTATTTATTGGCATTTGTTAACTGGGTTTGTCCAACTGGGCTTGTGGCCCATTTTCAGTGGAGACCCGAGGAGAAAAGCTCCAGTAATACATTTTAAAACAAGTACAATTTTAAACAATATTGATAATAATAGCAGTTATAGCAAAATGATTCACATATGTTGGGATACATGCATAAAGTTAAAGTTGCATTAAAAAGAAGCTAAGTAACAATTTTATATTGATATAGTTCAATAGGTCAACAATTAACATTTTTTGTTTGTATAAAATTGTGCAAATGCATAGTAGACACATTGGAGAGAGAGGTGTAATGAGGTACTAAGTATGGTCCTTTTGAGGGTACATAAAGGGAAGGAAGACTAGGTAGGGTCATGGCAAGGGCATATTTAATGTAAGACTGACAGACACTGGAGTTCGGGAAGTTTTTCCTGCTGCTTCTCCCCACTGTTGTGCAGTCTCTTGCAGAAACTCTAGTTCCTTGTTTTTTTTTCTGTCTGCATTTTTGGTGGAGAGTGTTATCAGTATATGTGCTTCTATTCATGATGTGATAAAATATGGCCTCAATGATACTTTATATGCTTTGTTGTCTGCATTCACCTAAACCATGTTACTAGAAATAATTTTTCCATTTGCAATGTATCTTCTAATATAAATAGTACAGGTTGGCAATGTATAATACAATATTACTCTTACTTCACAGCAATTTTTAAATAAAGCCTGTAGAAACACATTCAGTACCACTAATATTGTTTCCTGCTACAAACAGTATATCAGGTAAAATGTCATTGTGCTGCTGTTTTATAATGAATGATTCATAACAGGTTAATATTTTGTCACTTTCTTCATATAAATATTAAACATGTACTCTGTTAATTGGATTTTATTTTATAATTATCTCTTGTATATTCTCCTTGCTTCAAAAAATATGAGAAGAGATTCCTAGCATGACACCGATAATAATGTGCCAACATTCTACCTCATAAATAAGTCTTTATTGGCTCACATTGTAATAAACTGCTAATAATTCATGGCAATGCTGAGTGTAACTCTACTGTCATTCCACATCTAATTTGCAATCCAAAGTCAGAATATATCTTTAATTTTAAGATTCTCTTCTGTCATAAATGCTAACAGTGTACAATGTATACTGCCAATGAGTGGATGAAAATACAAATCATGGTGAAAAACAATTTACAACACACTCATACCCATGTTTCAAATGTTAGTCCACATATGACAAAATGCTTATAATATGTATATGCAGATGTACCTATTAGCATGCTCACACCTTAGACAGAAATTCATGTTGTGTACTGCCTATGTTGTAATTTGCCAGAGATAATGTCCCTCTATTTAATCAAGACACATATTAAATCTTGAAGCAACGCACAAAGTTATGGGTAGTACAACAGGCATCTTAACCCATGTGATTGCAACATGTATTGTGACAGCTGTTGTGTTCAGGCAATGCGCTGTCACCACATTAAATGGTACACAAGGCCAAGAGTCTTGTAAACATCACTTTCCCAGCTGGATCACCTGTTCTAGCTGTAACAGCCTGCATTTCCTGTCATGTCATCATAAACAGAATCAGATTATGAACAAGTAGAAAATAGATTATAACCCAGCAGAGAAGATCCATGACCTCCCCCATCACATGTTCCCACAGTTTAGAGAGTAAGAGTTGATGTAAATTACCTACTGGTTTCTGTATGTGCAATATGTGGGTCCCCATCTGCCTATGGTCAAGTTCCAGTGTGTGAGTCTGTATTCCAGCATATTCATTGTGTACCACTGTCCTTCAATAGCAGAGGCATGTTCCTCTGTAGCAGACTTTGCTATTACACTAGCAGCAGTACCATCATTAGTTTTGTAGGCAGCACAACAGTCAATCGGCCATTGTCTTTCTCATTCTGGGAGGTGACAACACCCTGTTGTCTATCACCAATGGCATACATGGAAAGTAATGTTCTGTACATATGTTAAAATATCATAAGCATATAGAATATCGTGAGCACAATACAGTGCAATATGGAAGACATACTAAGCTGCTTTCTAAAGAGTGCCCACAGCAGCACTCTAGGAAACAAATGGAACAGACGAGTGGTGGACCACCAACTGTAAACGCTTGTCATTTGAATAGTATCACTCTCCTGCCACAAATCCACAAATGGATGTCTACAGCTTCTCTTCTGCGTGGCCTTTCTTGTTACTAACATAACTATCATATTTACTATTTACTCATCCATTGCCAACAACAACATTGACATCCACCACTACTTCTGTCATTTCTATTGTCTTGCCTCCTGGTTTCCACTCTGATCAGAAGGTTACCATCTGCACATAACATAGGAAGCTAAGTAATAATTTGCTTTACAGCACTGAACTTCATCAGCCTTTTTTGTCCACTCACAAAGCATTACACAAAACTTCTCACAGAATGAAAATATACTGGGTTGCAAAGGCAGCCCTTACAAAATAATCCTTTCTATAGATATATTTCATTAAGTCATGAAATGTACCTCTCACAAAATGCCTAATCTTTCAAAATGGAAAACATTTACTGTATATATAAATATTTAGCCTAATGACCATTGGAAATGCCATCAAATGTCACCTAACTTTAATGCAGCAGATGCTTCACAAAGAAAACAGTACACCTTGGTTCTAAACATGTATGTTCTCAGTAAATTGATTATTGACTCCAGGTGGGCTTTAAAGATAAATCTCAGTTAGTTCTACAGAAAGTAAAGTCATACACAAAATGAGTGTGTACCGTACCCATCAGATGGTGAACCAATATGCTGATGGTATTTCAATAGTATTTGCTGTATAGGCATGCAGAATGAGCATAATACCATGCTTCTTTCAAAGAATTTCACCTGTTTGAAGGTGTGTACCAGGTGCTCCATAGTTTCCCATAATATACAATTCTCATGCTGCTAGACATGATTTTGAAAACATATAATTACGTGATACAACAGGTACTATGAGCACTGCATACAGGATGGAAATATGGGCAGGGTGTTGAGACAAACACTTCATGATTTCTGCCTTGTGTGCAATCCTGTATGGGCAACCACATGCTCGAACCCTCTTCCATTATCACAGTCAGCATGGATAGACAGCAATGAATACCAACAGTGTGGGAGAGGATAAAGCGTGGGAGATGATAAAGCTGTGGCTCTTTACACAGCATAACTTAGTCTATTTAAAAAGACTAAATGAACAGGGGCTGCCACCAAATGGGGTGGTAATGACCTTTATTTGGATATATTCCAGGAATGGGGAGCAGTATTGATATAACTGGCCTAGATTACCCCAGAAATGCCTCAAAAGACTGCAGTGGTATACTGTTAGCATGCAGCCCCAATCCTAAGAATTACAGTCAACAGGCAATATGTTATATTAATCAGATCAGAATATTTTGGTTTCAGCATGAAAAGACTGTGGGGCCAATAGACACTTTCTGGGAGCAAGATGAAAGAATGCCACTGTGTAATGTTTTGCTTAAAAATGTGGAAACATCATCCAAAATGTTTCTCATAACCCTAAAGAATAATTTTTATGACCGATCCTCAAACATGTATGGTTCATCATGAGTTTCTGTAAAATTCAGTGGCTACCCAAAGCCAGCCTGATGATGCAGTGGCAGGGCATTCATCTCTGCTGGCCTGACTTTTCTGCCATGGCTAGCTGGAGGTGGTAGGATAAACTGGCCGTTTCTCTTATCTTAGGGATGGAGTGCAGGGAATCACAGCTGCTTATTTGACCTCTGGTGGAGACCAAAAGCCTCACATGTCATCTCAACTTAATACTAGGGAAGGTAAAGATGTTCTGATCTCATTGCAATAGCCCCACCATTAGGTTGGGGGAATGACTTCCAGCAACATGGGCTGGGAAGTGGTGAAGCCTGGTAGAACAGCCAGAGGCTGATTGCTGGTGGTAGAGTGTATAAAAAAAAATTAAATGGCCCAAATATAATAGACGTTATTAGTTGCATAAAAACTTCACTGTACATTGGATTTTCCATTGCACAATGGCAGGTGCAATGCACACCTGTTCTATAGATTCTAGACTGCCATAACTTTGTTGTCCATTGCTTTTACAGCCTAGTAACATGCTGATATGTTAATTTTGCATTTATTATACAGATTGTAGTCTGCATAAACATTCCTGTACATATCTGTTGCTGTCAAGTTAATGCTGCCTTTTGCAATATACACCTGTACGACTTTAGATTCCCTATATTTCCCTATACATCCCTAATGCAACCATTTTGGATCATGCCAGAGATGCTGCATACTTGTAGTTCAGATTATAGCCTGTGTAAACATCACTGTACATACCTATTGTTGCCATGTCGCATAATACTGTGTGCAGTATATAGCTATGTTACTGATACATACCCTTTGTTGCCAGGTTGCATAATGCTGTGTGCAGTGTATATATATATATCTATATTACTGATACATACCCCTTGTTGCCATGTTGCATTATGCTGTGTGCAGTATATATCTATATTACTGATACATACCTATTGTTGCCATGTCACATAATGCTGTGTGCAGTATATATATATATCTATATTACTGATACATATCCTTTGCTGCCATGTTGCATAATGCTGTCTGCAGTATATATCTGTATTACTGATTGCAGAGTGTATAAACTTTATTGTCATCCCTGCTGTAGCCATGCGGCATGATTCTAGGTATACTTTGTACATAGTACAGACTGAAAAGTGCCTAAATCTCATCCCTACTGTCATAATCTAACATGAAATGATGTGTGATGTACATCTGTCATACAGTCTGTAGGCTGCCTAAACTCCCTCTATATCCCTGTTGTGTCTGTACACTATACAGTGAGGTATAGACTGTTGAATGTAAAAACAACTCTCTACATCTCTACTGTGAAAATGTCACACAACACCATCTGTCCTTACGTCACATATTTTGGTCAGGATACTGTCTTAGCTTACTATTATAAGTGTTCTGTGCTGATTGTCATGATGTGCAGTACAAGGCATGTATTTATATGTATGCAATCTATATCACGATTTTACATTTTGTCTTTTAAGACACACATCAGTAATTACTTAACGACATGGATATAACATGATCACCAGCAATGTGTGTTTACATGGGAGATTGGACCATGGGAAATGTGTGTTTCATAACTGGTTTC
Organism: Protopterus annectens; assembly: GCF_019279795.1. Classification (NCBI taxonomy): domain Eukaryota; kingdom Metazoa; phylum Chordata; order Ceratodontiformes; family Protopteridae; genus Protopterus; species Protopterus annectens. The sequence continues at coordinate 1,722,409,055 of NC_056735.1, forward strand.
TGCATGTGTGATTTTTTTTGGGCCTTAATTTTGATAGTACTAATGAAAAGTACATGTAACTCATTATGCAAGTGTGGTGTGTTATAATGCTTAAGCATTACATTTTATATAAAAAAACCCTGTAGCTCCTATTAAAGTATGCCTGCTGTCCAGCATGTACAGCTACATTGTACAGTGAACATATGACAGATGCTGACCACTGTCATGACATGTGATACCTGCATGTATTTATTATTGCTTCTCATTACGGTGAGAAGAAGGACTGGCCATACCAAAAATGGGAAGTGAGGGGGCTGGTGGTCCTGATCATGTGGGAGAGGGATACCTGGAACAATCAGAGTTCTGCACTGCTGTCTGGTTCACATGGACGATAGAATGGCTTCCAGCACAGATGTCATGCATCATCTGCAAGTGGCCATAGGTGAATGAAGAGGGGCATCAGTAGGATGCTGAATCCTATATGGCAGCTCATACAGCAGTTGTTGAGCAGTCTTGTCATCTGAGAGGGAAATATAAAATATTATTTCAAAGTATCCTGACCCACATGTGAAGATATGAACAAGGGGTTGGGGGTTGGCATAATGGTTAAGGTGTTTGCCTCATAGACAAGAGAACAGGCTTTAATTCTCACAAAGTAAAATTACCTAGGCTTAAAATGGTCCACAAGAGCAGCTAGCCTAGTACCTGCTTATGAACCTGCTCAGCCATGAGGACTGTGCATGAAAGGCAGGCCAGGCTCAGCATCCATACTCCTCATATCGTGGCTCTACTACCATACTACCATCTATGGCTACATTCCTCACAGACCTTTCCTGTTGCTGGTCACTGATACAGGACCAGACAGTTGTGAGGTGGCACTGCTCCCAAATAAAGTGTATTTCAGCCATGGTTATATTTTTATGCATAGAACAGAAAGTTTCTGTGTTTTTTATATGTATGTGTATATATATATATATATATATATGTGTGTGTGTGTGTGTGTGTGTGTGTGTGTGTGTGTGTGTGTGTGTGTGTGTGTGTGTTATAATTTCCTGTTTGATCTGTATAATGCTGATTCTAATAATTTTTGTGGTGCTGGGATGGTACTGTCCAGTACGTGGTGTGGTATGTGCCAAAGCAAAGCTGTATATGTGACCTATTCACTGCCTTTAGACCTATATCCTGTCTGCCACATTCTGATATTGCCATGTGAATCTGTTCTTTGATGATGTCATCCCCAGTGATTTTCATTTACTCCAGTGGTACCACTCAGTAGCTGTTATGTGCAATTCATAAACATGGGAGTATTGGTAGCAGCATTGAGCACCATTGTTTATGAACTATACAGATCTGCAACTTTGAACTATAGCATCTCAATTTCTCTTTATTGAATTCTATATGTGTGAGTCTTACTGCAGGTTAGGTACCTATAAAACTGCTTCTCTAAAGCTGCAGTGTGATGTGCTGTTCACCTGCTAAACAGTTTAACAGGTAGGATGAATTTGTTTTTAAATCCTGCCTTGTATAAAGGGAAAATGTATACCCCAACTGCAAAAAACAGCCTTACCCGTGTTTATATTTAAAATAATTAAAGCTAGACTACATGCAACTCAACATAGCTGTTGATAGAAATGTACTGCCTTCCCACATAGATCCACCTAAATGGGTAGACAGAAGCACTGACAGATTAACTGATTTACTGAAATTACACTTTATATTCTAGTGGCCTTTAAATCAAGTTTAGTGATTCACTTCCTAGTTCTCAAACTTTAACTCTAATTTTGCTATAACAAAATGCAGTCAGACCAGGATTATTATTTCATTAAAAGCATCAGTAATTAGCATGGCCAGGCCTGTGGCATTTCAACTTGCTCTAATTATCTATTACTGCATGACAACTGTATGTATGAAAGTAAGCCTGCAGAGAAAACTGCAAAGAACTGTTTTATATTTACTGGCAGTGGTACTTTTCATGCATGCTGCTGTAATCATAATAATTATGTTGACATTCTGTAATAAGTTAATGCAATGCTAGGGCTCCTAATTTATCTGCTTTTGCTAAATACTTCAATAGTTGATTTTCTACATGCAGGTTCAGATCAATGTCTCCATGGTATGTGAGTAAATGATTATGTTTCTTGAATTATAAAGGCCACAGAAATAGAATTATCTGAAGCATAATTGGCAGATTACTGTCCTGTATTTTGCAAATTGTAATTGTGAAAACAATGATAGATGTACAGGAAACATGACACTGAAATTTGTTTTCATTATTTCATTGCTAATCCTCATTATGTTCCCACCCACCCACTCAGTAATTTAGTCTTGCAGGCTGAGATAAGATTTCATTTGTAAAGCAGCTATTTTAGGTCTGAGGTGTGTTTTGTCACACACACCTCAAACATTGTGTGTCTTTCACTAAAACTTATATAAGATTTACTGTCAGTCTCAGCAATGTTTCCACTAGGTGCCCTGTTTTCCTACCACATCCCCAAGATGTGCTGTTATAAAAATGGAGATCCTATTTTAAGTATGCATGTCAATGCCATATGTCCATGTTTGAAACTGAGCATGCATAATGGAGTGTATGTATGTGTGTTTGTATGTCGCCTACAAAATGGCATCTTATCCAAGACTTTTTTTCACCCGTGATGTCCATAGTTAGGCTCCAATTCCACATGACAGTGATCTAGATAAAGCAGCTATTGGAGAGTGAAAGAATGAAAAGGTGAATGAAATGGAAATGTGTCCTTTGTCTAGAAAGTTTTATTTTCCTGCTTGTACTATACCATTTTTTAAGGATCACACATGCACATGTCTAAAATACATTTTTCTGTGCACTTTCATCACTCAGCAGTACGTACATATTTCCGGTACTGTAAGCTTCACTAATGTATACAGGTCCACAAAGGAATACATACATGCCAGGAGTCTAAAGAAGAAACTCCACTTCCTGCAAGGTCTTCTCACTCCGAAGAATATAGTTATCTGTGCAGTTTCCGAGACTTTGTTTACAGCTGCAAAGAGCATCCAAGCAATGCAAACCTATAATGCCTTTCACACATTTAGACCAGCTACTGCACAGGCAAGGACTAAAGGTGGCAGAGTTTCAATTTATATCAAACACGAGCACACCTCAAAACTAGTCAAACTGTATGACACACTTGAGTTCACCATGTCCAACTTTCCATAAGTCCAATACCATATCCTGGCAAGTTCTATGCCCCCCTCCATGACCCAGTAAGCCCATGTAATGTCCTTGAATGAACTGGAGATTCTCCCCATTCAACCGAGCACAATATTCATGGGTCACTTTAACTATTCCAGTGTTAACTAGTAATCATACATGACCTCAAGCATGCAGGCCCAAAGATTCCTGGACTTTTTTAACACAAACATTTCAGAACAGCTAGTTTAGACACCCAACAGGGGCCTGAGTATCCTTGACCTGGTCTTTACAATCATGGAGGAAAGATGCATTCCACCCGAGTGTAATATCCTCATTGGTCACCACAAAACTTTCTCCTTTGAAATAAATATTAAGCCTGGGATCTCATCTAATGCCAGGACATTTAAAAATATTTGTAGACTAACTGTTTCCTACTACTTGACAGTCTTGCAACCACCCCCGCACAAAAAAACCTCATCAAGAACATAGCTACCTATGTGGAATTGTTCGCAGAAACCCTGCACAATCATGCAAATAGCTGCATAGAAAAAGCTTTACTCAACCAAAAAACATATGACAACATCCCAAAGCAAGCCATCCTAGTGGAATCCCACTATAAATGGGTTGTATGATAAAAGAAAGAAAGAAAAAAAAATTCACGTCCATAAACAGGAAGGGCATTGACCATCAAGGTAAAAACTGCCTCATCAATCTGAACAAACAACTCAGGGGGCTAATCTAGTCCACCAAAGCCAACTTTCATATAGAAATAGCCTCCTCAGCTAAGGATATCGATAAGGATTTCTTTACTTCTGTCAACAAACTTAAAGGCAACATTCAATAATATACCAAACTAAGAGTGAATGTCACCACCTATATGGAGCCAGACGATACACCAGATCTGCTGTCTAATAAATCTAGTTCTAATTTTACCCCTGTATCATCCCCATGTCATCCCTATCATTTCCCCACCAAATATGACTAGGGAACAGATCCTCACTGTGCTCTTTAAGGCCAATAATACTGCGGATTTCTCCTGATAAGCAGGAAACATCATCTGTCAGGCCCACTTGAATCTCTGTTTATCCATGATCTCCAGACAGGTTTTTGCCAAATGAATGGGAGACTGCAATAGTTATAAACAGGGAGCCTTCCATGGACCCAGGGACCTAAAGACCCACAAGTCTAATTAGTCTTATATGTAAGGCCATGGGAAGAATTAACATGGATCTGATAAGCAATGATATAAGAAACCTACAGATACCGAATCCTACCCGGTTCAGTTTTGTTAAAGACAGGTCATGCCTACTAAACCTGCTGGAATTTTTAAGAAGGTCATTTAAGTTTTATATGAAAGCAGAACAGTGCACACTACCTATCCCCACCTAGCCAAGATGTTTGACACAATACCTTACTCAGACATTGTAGTTAAACTGACAAAATTAGGCATACACTCACGTGTCATCTGATGGTCAGGCAGCTGTCTCAGTGATAGGACACTAGCAGTTAGGATAGGGGAATCTGTCTCTACAACGATGCCAGTGACTAGTGGAGTTCTCCAGGGATCAGAGATGAGGCCTTAACTTTTTGGTATCTACTTCTCTGTAGTCAAGGTAAATGTTAAGGGCCTGTGGCTGACCAAGTCTGCAGACAATTGCAAACTAGGTGTGTTCATTTAATCCCCTAAGGAACAGATACCCTTCAAGAAAGCCTGACACAGATAAGAACTTGTACTAGAGCTGTGGACTAAAACTCAGTCTGAAAAAATGCTTAACATTGCGCTTTGGAAAGACAGTCAAAGCTCTCAACCCTATACTTCCTCTCCTACCCACAGCTGCATGGTGATCTTTATCTAGTCTACAAGGCATCCTCTGATCCCAAATTGATCAATTTGTTGCACATCTGCAAAACAACTTCAATAAAAATATCCATTCTAACTAAATAAACTGTGACTGGGACAAAAACAGGACATGGTGGAGGGACAAGTTTGTCTCTCAAATATTATCCCTTCTCTGGAACAGGCTTCCTACCCACATTAAAATGTAACTTGGACCAATGCATGGGAAATCTCAGATTTATCCCTGGTCTGGCACCTAAGGTTCTAATGGACAGGTGCAACCTGCGAATGTTTGATGTGTACATGCCTGTATCATAACTATAAAATGCCTTGGGGTATTGACATACATCAGCAATATTTTGGTAAATTAAGAGTAGAATTGGTTAGGCTTAAAAATACACTTGATCCAATAACTCTGATAGTTGATCATTTATATCTGTTAGCTGCCTTACACCCCTGTAGAACTATTCATATTATAATGAGCTTGACCCATGGAGCAAAGAGATGGTGCAAACCCAGGCAAGCAGGGTTTGAACAACACCCTCACCAAACAAAGAGGGGGTGGAATGATGGGGCATGGCCTGCTTGCCTCTCTCTTAGGGGCAATGGAGTTTGTATGTGCTCAGAGGCATAGAGGAAGGTGTGATTTTATTGGTGGAGGATATGTAAACTGCTGTTCATGATGTGGGGAGAGTCACTTTTCAGTGATCCAGCTCCAGAGCACTATGCTGAAATGCTATCCATGTTCATGTGCTGCTTTATGGAGATCTACACTTCTGTACAGTGATTATGCAGAGTGATGCTGAAACTGGGTTTCTGTCTTCATTTAGAGATATTATGCTCTTAGGCAGATGGCTTAATTTTTTACCTGCTCATATTAGCATTAGATTGTTACATTTAATGTTATAAAATATGTTTAATATGGCTTAGTGAGAAATAGCCTTTACTGCAGTGAGTAGTAAATTCTCTGCTACTGTGAAACCATTTAAACTATTTCTGAGTTTACCTTGTTCTATAGATGACAGCCTCCATATGTAAATTCTTTATGAAATCATTTATTTTATCTTATTTTTAAGTTTAATCTAAATATTTTGTGAGCAATTTATTGCATAGTTATTTGTATGCATGACTAAAGTCACCATGTAATTCTTTGCTCCATATTTTTGATACCTTCATGAAGGTGTTGTAAAACTAACTTTTATCAATTGCAGATACATTTGCAGATTTTGATGTATCTTATCAATAATGTACATTATTATCATTGTATGTGTGCCTACATCATGGGAGAATGTTCTATTAATCATCAAAGGTTAAGGAACAGGAAAACTAGCATCTCCTTTTCATTTTGTTTTGCCATCAGTTTAACAAATCCTACTTTTAATATATTATAGATAATAATTACCAGGTATTTTGCTTGTTCTGCTCAGTTTAATTGAGGATATAAGAAATACCTTTATTTGCCATATATCTGTTCCACATCTGCCTGCATTTTTACACTCAAAGAATCCAGGCTACCTTTAGGTTAGTTCATACTATCAGCTACAGCAACTGTATTGTACCACTACTGATACTGTTAATGTTGGTGGATGCCTAACATCATCAGAATGCCTGGGCCAACATTTCTTTATATCAGGGGATGCCATTAACAGATAATGTGTGCTGGTACTGGAAATCACATGTAAAATCCATCCAGGGTATTGGTACAGTTAAAAAGCAGTACTAATTTTTCAAGATGGTATGAAGTGATGACATTGCTTATTGGTGAAAGTGCAGATAGTTCTGACAACTTCATTTGATTCATTTGTTATTCACTGTCAAAAAGTACAAACTTGATATAATAAATAATAATAATTTTCTCTCATAAATAGGATTAGATTTTGACTTCCACTAGCCAAGGCAGGTTATTCTGCCATTTTAAAACAATACTTTTAGGCAGTGTGACTGAGTCTGATACTCCTGTGAGATGAAAAAAGAACTCATGGACACTTCAGCCTTGAATATAACCTATTCCAAGAACATATAACTTCAGGGGACATTATACTTTTTTGATGAAACAAGACATAGATGACTCAGGAGCCACAGAAACAACTAATCACATGAAAATGGTATGTTATTGTTATTTTTTTTTTTGGAAAACACTGTCTATACTAAACATAAAGTTGTCTCGGTTTGGAACCTCTGATAAACAAACATTGCATTAATTTGCATTATTCTTACTCTCTTTTTATACTTTACATCATTTTGAAAATTATCCACGAAGCTGTAGCAGATATTTTGGAAAGACTAATAAAATATTGATAGCAGGCTCACTTAAAGCTCCAGAGATGTTCACCTTGCCAACTGACAAGTATCCCTCAAGTATAAATGCATAGTATATGTGATGGAGTCCATAAAACAAAATGGCATCTTTGAGGTAAAATGAGTAAGCTGTTTTAGGTGACGCACAATTCTAAATCTACACTGAAATTGGAAGCTTAAAAAGATAAATGGATACAATCTGGACTAACTCACCATAACTTTAAAATGATCAGTGCTAAATCAACTAACATTCATCAGAAAGAAGAGCCAAAGGAAATCAGGAAAATAAATACATCCCCAAACAAATGAGTTAAGAGTGTCTGTTTATTTGATAGGCATGTTACTAAATTTGAATGAGTACAATTATTTATTTATTTATATATTTTTTTGCAGTTATTGAGTGGAAGACCCATCTTGCTACTCTGTTATAAATTCATAGCACTCATGCAAATCTGCTTACCATTGCAAGAATGAAACTCCTAGGTACTGCTTTGAAGTATAATTCTGAGTGGGATAACTAATGACTTTGATTTTCTGTTTAGCCTGGAAAAATGCCACTGACGTTTAAATGTGCCATTATGATGTTTACTCCATCTTGTGTTAGATGTTAAACAAGACAAATAAAATAATGGTGAAGAATGAACCCTATCCCAGGCTGATAATTAATGGATTATTACATTTCTCAGCAGTTATATATCCACCATATTTTTTCAGCTGCACATCATTTTTCACAAGTTTTAAATTATATGTTAATTCTGAAAAATTACCCAGTATATGCTACAGATAAGTATTCTTAAGTAAAAGTCTCAGGCTTTCCTCCTATTATTTTAGCCTCAGATCTTAAAAAACATGAACCTAAAATATTGTAAGACATATTTAAATTAAATAAAAATGTCCTTTATGAGGTAGGAAAAGCACCAGCATTGACAACTTGAGGTTGAATAATATAAACTTTGCTTTATTTTATAAACTGACTATTCTAAAAATGATCATTTTCCTAGACTTTTCTTTCATTTTAAATCTTGTTTCTGTATTTTTTGTGTGATGACAAAATAATTCCTGAAGTCTTCACAAACTCATTGGTTTAACTTTTTGTTTGCCTCAAAGTTTCCAGCAATTTCTTATAAGCTGATCTTTCCAAAATAACCTGCAGTCATAAAATTTCTAATATTAATTGCAAAATCAGTACCATTACTTATTATTTTCTATAATATGAATGGAACTTCTTGACCTCTATTCTTGACTAAATGGTGTAACTGTTGTAAATCTTTAACAGTATCTAATGATTCTCTATCCCTTTTACTCAAAATGAATTTTCAAGACACTTAGACTTCTTTTTCATTTCAGCAGTTCAGTTTCTACTTTCCAGAAGACTCAGATGCTCAGTTTAACTTGATTTTTTATTCTACATTATTAACATACTATACATAATCCGAACATACTTAGTAATATTATCTTAGTTAGTAGTAAACAGTTTTCTTAATTGAGAATATTACATACCTCAGTAAGGCTATTGCACATCTCAGATTTCCTTGCTTTACCTCTTATTCCTGGATTTTGATACCGATGCAGCTATCCATTCTTATTAGAAGATCAAACATAATTTTATTTAGGTTAGAACTATGGATCAGATCAGGAAATTATATCTTTCCTGCCTTTAATGTGTGACTTGCGTTGGTAATTCTATTCATCTTGACTTTCTCCTTAACTTTCCTTAGTAACTGTTATTTGATAAGCTTCTATCCCAACTGTGATTCACATTCATTTAATCCAAAACTCTGGCTAATATTTTAACCCTAGCATTAACACTACCCATGCCAATAACCCCAGTCCTACCCAGTACATTACTAAAACCCCTTTCCCTAATCATACCACTACACAAGACAAAACACTGCCCACATACAGCACCAAAGAGGTACAACACTAAATATACCCCCTTACCTCACCCGTACTCTAACCCTAACAAAGATCACTTACAAATATACATTAACTGCTATAATTCAGCTTTGCACATTTTCAAAAACACTACCTTCTCAGTCAGACATATACTTTCCTAAACACTCTTACTTACCTACACTATATATAAAACTTATACTCAAGGAAGTTACATTAACACAAAAACAGCATTCATTCATTTCAGCAGTCATTCCAAATGTGTTTTCAATCAACAGCATTGCAGCTATATATATATATATATATATATATATATATATATATATATACATACATACGTGTTTTGTTTGTGTGTGTGTGTGTGTGTGTGTGTGTGTGTGTGTGTGTGTGTGTGTACATATATATATATATATATATATATATATATATATATATATATATATATATCTATATATATCTGTGTGTGTGTGTGTGTGTGTGTGTGAAGATTTCTCTCTCTCTCTCTCTCTATATATAGATATATATATATATATATATATATATATATATATATATAATAGTGGATATGTTATGTAGTGTACTGTGTTGTTTACATGTAGTGTGTTGGTGTAATGGTTTCGTGTCCGTTGTCGGTATTTTAGGTCTTTGGTCTTTTGGTTGGTGGTGATTTAGTGTGTAAACAGAAATTTCGGGGATATAAAGGTGATCCATATATATATATATATATATATATATTGAAATAAAGATGATATAGACATATTTAAATATACATATAGATATAGATATATATAAACTCATGGGCATACATACTGCCACAGACAAAAACACAGAGAGAAATACATACATACAGGCATACAGGGACACACGCGCGCACACACACGCACACACACACACACACACATATATATATATATATATATATATATATATATATGTCCATCCATCCAACCATCCATAAGCTCTTTTTCCCAGTTTGGAACATCAGGTCAGGGTGTCACTGCTCCAGCTAGAGTTTGCAGTCATCTGCTTCTAGAGCCAAGGTTTACACCACTGGGTGGCTAGCTCTGCCCTAGTAGTTCTTCCACACCATGCACTTGCACACAAACATGCATACAAAGTTACTGTTCAGTCAGTCAGTAATTGGTTTCACAGACTGAAGATCTTTACGCACAATTTGTCTATGGTTCGGATAAAGCACAAGTGAACATTATGTTATAGTCAACTTAGTGATTGCCAATTATTGCATAAATATTAACAATTTAATTTTGTTGGGTTGTGCCACAATAGGTTTATAGGTGTAAACTAGGTTAATGATCACAAGGGCCTTTTTAAGCTTAGCTATGCATCCTAAATGTATCTGACAAGTTTTAGGAACCCTAGGGTTATTCTAAGGGGTATTGCCAGGCTCAAGCTTGAGTGGACAATCATTTGCAGGCTGCCTCTGTCCTTTAGGAACATAGGCAGCAGACCAGCAGTGAATTTCTGATAAATCATCCACTGGTCCAAGTTACTATTGAACTAGGTTAGGGAAAAACTGTGCTTCACATAGATGGGAAGCCTGTTCTAGAGAAGCGGTAGTCTCTGAAAGAGATACCTGTCCCTCTAGAGTGTCCTGTTTATGTTGCAAGGAAGGTTAAAGTCCCTTGATCTGGTAATTCTAATGATGTTTGTTTTGCTGATATGGAGAACGTTCATCAGAGTAGGATAAAAGGATGCCTTTTATGCCAGACATAGATTACCCTCAACAGTCTGCAGGAGACTGAGTACATGGATAGAGCTTTGAGGTGATCTGCATAGAACATGTTGTTTATGCCCTTTGTCTATTTTTTGTGGAATCTCTGTGTCTGTTCCAATTGCTGCATGTTCCTGGTCAGGATAGACTGGGGCTTGAAACCATGTATCAGCATGCATATATCGAAAACAGATCTATTACCACCTGTAACATTTATTTATTTATTTATTTATTTATTGTCGTTGGTTTACCAGGATAGTCCATTGGGCCTTAAAGAACCCGTTTTCAATGGAGCAACATTTGACAGTAACAATTTTTGTACAGAGAATTATTAATAGTTCTATATACTAAAAAGTAGAACTAGTCACATTCAGGAAAGCAATCATAACAGTTAATACAATAAGAAGAAGCCTTCGAGTAATGAATAAATGTAAAACATTAAAACTGATTAGAGAACAAATTTGAATCATCTGTAACATGATGTTATATAACAATATAATAACAGCCATGAATGAAAAATTGTGCTGTGATGTAATTTATATGGATTTAACTTCACCATTTGACAGGGTCATACACAAAACACTGATCAGTAAATTAGTACAACTAGGTATTGATGTATTCTTGATAAGATGGATAGCTGTGTGGTTTACAAATAGGGCATGGCAAGTATCATACAGCAACTGGACAGGTGACATCCTTTGTTGTTACAGATATGGTTTCCCACAGCGCTCTGTCCTAGGCCCTTACCTGTTTAGATTGTATCTTTCAGACCTAACTTTTTCATGTGAGGTGTTCTACTGTCTATATGCAGATGACCTAAAATTGGGTAAGCTGATTACATGTGTTACGGATAAGGCATGTCTGCAAAATAACTTGTCTAAATTGACCATTTGGGCACAGGAGAATAATACACTGATAAATACATCAAACACTAAGCATATGAGATTTGGGAGACATAAATTGAAAGGTGAATATTTAATACAGCACACAGCGATTGAAGCTGTACACTCATTTAAGGACCTCGGTATATGGGTAGATTCAGCTATGAGTTTTTCTAATCATATCAACCAATTGGTTAATGATAGTTATAGAACTATAGGTTGTATAAAAAGATTTATAAAGTCTAGTTAATCAAAAATGATTAGGTCATTGTTTGTTAGTTACATTAGACCCAAACCTGAGTAGGGAATAACAATATGGAAACCCTATAGGAAAACAAGTATGAATAAACTGGAAAGAGTACAGCGGAAATATACCAAGGATATCCATGGATGTGAAATTTTAAGTTATTATGAAAGACTAAAATATCTGAGCTTGTACTGTGTCTCTTACAGATATCTAAGAAGAGATTATATTCAATATATAGGACATTTAGAGACAACTACCTCTGGGAATGTTTGGGGTTATCAAAAAGTACTAGAGACTCATCAGACAACATATGTAAATATTCTACAGGAATGAGAAGTGTACTTATAGGTTCTCTGACAGAGTAGCTGATGCATGGAACAGACTATCAAATTACATTAAAACAAGTAATAGTTTAGATATTTTTTAAGAACAGCCTGGACACATTATGGGAACAAGTGTTATGGTACATTGTCAAGCTAGAAGGGCTTTTAATGCCCGTGCTTGAAATATTTGTATGTAGGTACATACCAAAAGGAATGCCGTACTCAAAGACTGGTCTGAACAGAAACAAGCACAATGGAAAGATAACTTCTGTAGACTGAGAGCCATACCTTCAAGTATATGTCATACCTTCACATATAAGTACATACCATACCTTCAAGTATATGTCATACCTTCACATATAAGTACATACCATACCTTCAAGTATATGTCATACCTTCACATATAAGGACATACCATACCTTCACCTATAAATATATGCCATACTTTCACATATAAGTATGTGCCATGCCTTCACATATAAGCATGTGCCATGCCTTCACATATAAGTATATGCCATGCCTTCACGTATAAACATATGCCATGCCTTCACATATAAGTATATGCCATGCCTTCACGTATAAGTACATGCCAAACCTTCACATATAAGTATATGCCATGCCTTCACATATAAGTATATGCCATGCCTTCACGTATAAGTATATGCCATGCCTTCACGTATAAGTATATGCCATACCTTCACGTATAAGCATATGCCATGCCTTCACGTATAAGTCTATGCCATACCTTCACGTATAAGAATATGCCATACCTTCACATATAAGTATATGCCAGCCCTCATGTATAAGTTGCACAACATAGAATGATTTCCTTACTGCCATAAACACATGATGGTCAAAGGACAGGTTACTGTCTACATGCATCCCTAAATTCCTGACTACTAGATCTAGTCTTACGGGTATGTTATCAATGAGATAGTTTGTAGGGGCAGCTGACTTCCCAAAGGATGTTCTTATGCATTTCTTGGAACTGAGTTTTAGATGGTGGCTCTATTTGTCTTTAACAGCCCTTCTTGGAGGGTATTAGTGTCTTGGAGATATTCTATGAGTGTACCTAGTTTGCAATCATCTGCAAGTCTGGTCAGTCCAAGATCCTTGACAATGGCCTTAACTTCAGAGAAGCAGATGCCAAAAAGGAGTGAACCCAGCACACAGCCCTGAGGGACTCAGGTAATAACCAGCCTCTTTGTGGAGGTGAATTCCCCATCTTAACGTCTTAGTTCCTATCAAAGAGCCATGTGGTTATCCAGTGAGTGACACAGGGGGGGGGGTTATACCTAAATCTATGAGTTTGTTTACAATGCTTGAGTGGGATAGTTTATCAAATGTCTTAGCCAGGTCAAGGTAGGTAGTATGCCCATTTTGCCCTCATCCATTGCTTTGGTGACCTTCTGAAGGAAGTCCATCAGGATGAGTACTCATGATCTGCCCTTGATGAAACCAAACTGGGCTGTAGCCAGTGTTTAAAGATATCCTCAGTCATTATTAATCATTTCCATGATAATTCTTTCCAAGGCTTTGAATATGAGACTAGTCAGACTTTTGGGTCTTTAGTTTCTAGGGTTCTGTAGATGGTCCACCATTGTGTAGTGGAATGACCATTGCAGTTCTTCATTCACATGGCACAAAGCCTGCCTTGAGGCTATGGTTAAATAGTGATTCTAGTGGTCCTGACAGGTTGTATTTCATGCTATTTAGGAGGCATTCTGGGATATTATCTGGGCCCTCCGATTAAGTATTCTTCAACTTGGAGAACACTTCTAGAACCTGTTCTCTAGTGAGTGCTGAGGATGTCATGTTTGATGGTATTTTCTGATGGATGGCCGGTGGGGATACAAGGGAAAATTGGTGTTGAATTTGTCAGCCAGTAGATTTACTATATCTTCTGGCTCATTGTAGGTGGCTCAATTTACAGTTAGATCTACACATTGTTGTGTACTGCCTTTGAGGTTGCAGACATAGCTAAAGAAAGCCTTAGGGTTACCCTTGGTCTGGGAAGCTATTTTTACCTCAAATTTGACTATGGTAAACTTGATTTGCCCTTTGAGGCACTTGTTTAAAATGTTGAGAGAGTTTCTTTTTTTTATTCTGCTGGAATGTGTGCTTCCTATTTTTTATCATAGCATTCTTTCTTTTGTTATATAACCTGCTGATGTTGGAATTTCACCAGGGTAAATTGTTTTAGGAGTTTGTTCTGTACTTATCACAGGTAAGCACAGCTGTCTGAGTGCATCTATTAGCATGATTTTACATGGTCTCTTTCAGCAATTCTACAAAAGCAGCAGTGTTTTTAAGGTTTATGGTGTCTTGAAATGTTGCCAGGTTATTATTTAATAATAAGACGTTTGACTTAAAAATAGTTCCTAAATGTGCCAGGGTTAACAGGGGTCATTTGACTTAAAATAGATCCAACATGTGCCAGGGTTAACATGTGTGATAGATTTTATCTTTATATCAAAGAAGACAGCATTATGGTCTGCCCTTACCAGAGAGAACATTACAGAAGTGGAAGTGTAGCATTTTCCCATGTTAGTGATAACCAGATCCATTATGTCTGTGCCCCTAATGGACATGTGGACTATCTGGTCCAGCGTGTGTGTGCTGCCAGATGTCTAGGAATCTCTGAGCCTGCATGACTGGGGCTGTGTATGATTCCCAGTTTATAGCTGGGTAGTTAAAGTCACCCATGAATTCTGTATTGGGTAGAATGCTATCTCAGTAAGTTTAAGTATGTGTTTTGGGTTTCCTGGGTCACAGAGGGGGACCCATTGCTTGTAAGGATATGGCATGCTAATTTCCCCGGCGTAATTTGGACATGTAGAAGCTCAAGTGTATCATCATGTTTCCCAACCTTGTGCTATGTTTGTTTTTGATGTAAATCGAGACACCTCCACCTGTAGTCCCTGCCTGTGCAGTAACACATCGAAATGTGTAGAAGGCATTATAGCCCTACACTGTTAGGGTTCTCTCTGTGGCTTTAAACCATGTCTCAGTAACTGTAAAAATGTCTACTTTCTCCAGAGTAAGGATAACTTAGAGAGAGTGGAGTTTCTTGTTGGATCCTGGTACTGAGAAGTAACACCATTAGAATTTCTAAGGCTGGTTTTGCTAAGTCAGAAGGTTTGTCAGTTTGGCATTGGCTAACAATGGCACAATAGGGTAGGACAATGTTTTAGTCAATATTCAAAAGACTAGAGGGGACAGGTGTAGTTCATTCCCTGGCAAAAAAGTATGGTCTGTTGATCATATTGGAGCAACCCCAAAAACTTATCCAACTATTAAAGTCAGTCCTCTTCTGTTCATATTGTGCCTTATCCATCGTAAAGACAGAATGCTGCTCAAGAGTCCATCATGCCTCTCTTCATATAATCCAACCAGGTACAGCTCAGGTCATTTACCTCCACTTGGACTTTGGTTCAGTCATTCTATTACTTGCAAGCCAATGACCTGAGTACATGTGTGATCTGGTGGATCCTGGCCCCTGATAGACAACTGGTCTTGACCATCTCCTTACCTAGCTTGGAGAGTGGGACATCTGTGTGTCTCACAATTAAGTCTTCTATGACTAAAATGTTTGGTTGTGTGGTGGCTTGCCTTATGTGCTTAGAAACTGAGGCTCCATGAGATGTGACTGTATGTGTTGTGGTGGGTGTTGTTTTGGTGGAGTGCTTTTGGGGCTGCTGAAGATATTTCTTGAAGGTGCAACATCTGGAAGGTCTTCAGAGTTTCAGAACATTACTTTTAAGAGTTTCAACATATGAGGGTCTATGCATCTGATCCCTTCTGGATGTGGTGGGTGGAGTGTGTGCTTTACTGACAACTTGATTGGTATTATGAGTGCTTGCATGCTGAATGTTTGCTTCCAATGACATTGTGTAAGTACGTCAATCACATACCTTATCAGTCTGTTTAAGAATTATTTGGTTGTTAATAAAAATGATGCAATTGCTACATTGCCTTATGATGCCCATATCACCAAACAGGCTGGGAAGAGTTCACATTCATAGCTACAGGCATTTTGTACTTCATCAGAAGGTTGCTGAAGGCATACATGGTAAAAACAGAAGTATGTAATGCAAAACTCAAATGGCCATGCATGTCTGTGCACAAGCTAGCTTCTCTTTGTGCAGCTGGGGACTGGGGAAGTCCAAGGATAATTTTACAGAGAAAATGTCAGTTCTAGGTGCTGGTGTCTATAAAGTGCATTGTTCAAACAGCAGCATGTTCACCAAGTGTCTGTGATCTCTGTGAAAATGAGCCTGCAAACAGGCTGGCTTTGTAAAGGCACAGAAAATGGACTAAACATGCACAATAGCCTTGGGTACAGTCTCAGGCCACACTTCATCTTATTTCTCTATGACTTTCAGCTCAGAACAGACTAGGCTATCCCATACTGCCTCTTTGGTATAGTCCTGAGTCTCTTTAATGTAGAATCAAAAAGCCATTGCTGAAAGGTAAGAAACTAAGCTACAAACAACTGACTAAACCAGGAAACACAACAAGATACCAAATGTATTTTATTGCTTTCATCCCTATACCAGTGAAACTTCATTAAAAATAGAAGACTTCAACACAACAGCCTTACATACAATGAGAAAACAGGTAATTAAATCAAAATTGACAATCCATTAACATAAAAACTGAAATGTGTATGTTAAAGTACTCCTTTAACTTTTTGTAATACACTGCATTTATTATTTTTTTGTTTTCTAGTGCAGAACACTGATTTTCATGGACATTTTTCAGACTCAGCCTGAGACAGCTGTCTGATTAAGTGATTTGCTCAGAGTTACACAATTAGGCAAAGGAGGCTGAGGGAATCAAACCTTGCACCACCGGATCACATAAAACAGCTCCTTAATCCTCTATGCCAATTGCCAGACTAGAAATAGAGAAAGCTCAAGACAGAATTTATAAAAACACCGTCATTAAGTCCTGTGGGTTTTGTGGCATTCAACTTCAGTCACCAGACCAGTTCACCATATTATAAAAAATCGAGTGAATTTCACCCCATTTTATTATGATCAATGTGTTCCACAAAAAAGAAACATTTTTTTTGAAAATCAAACACTAGCAAAAACATTATCAACACCTTTATTTTTAATACTTTTTAATACTAATTTGTGCTCATAAATAGGGAGATCATGAGATCGACAGGTGAAAATTTCGAATCTCACTTGTTCGACACCAAAATGTTGAACTCCAAGTTTCCCGAATGGCCAAAACACAGATTTCTTTCCAACAGAAAGAAATCATTTGGCCGTTCTGTGACACCTGCCCTTTCCCTGACTGTAGTGCAGTCTCAGAGTTAGAATATTTAGTTAGGGGTGTGGGGGGCACAGTCTCCCACACTCTGGGGTGTGGGAGGGGGTGAAGCCTCCTAGTTAAATATGTTTGTTTTAGTGTGGCATTCATGTTTGGCCAACCGATTTCTTTCCCTTGGAAAGAAATCTGTGTTTTGGCTGTTCGGGAAACTTGGAGTTTGACATTTTGGTATCAAACAAGTGAGGTTTGACATTTTTGCCTGTCATTCTCACGATACAGACCACATAAATATACCTGTGTAAATTTCTATCAGTCTTTCCCAGATAAAAATGCATAAAAGAAATGCACTTTGCAGCATACACAATGTTTACAGTATAACAACTATATTTTCCAGGGCATGGTACAGTGGATATAAAAAGTGTAGACACCCCTGTTAAAATGCCATTTTGTGATATAAACAATGAGACCACAGTAAATAGTTTCAGAACTTTTCCCAACTTAAATGTGACCTATAACCTGTACAATTCAATTGAAAAACAAATAAATATATTAGTGGAAAAATATAAAAAAATAAAAAAGTACAATATGCTGGTTGCATAAGTGTGCACACCCTTAAACTAATACTTTGTTGCTTGTGCACACCCTTAAACTAATACTTTGTTGAAGCACCTTTTGATTTAATTACAGCATTCAGTCTATCAGCATGGCACATCTTGACATGGCAATATTTGCCCACTCTTCCTTGCAAAAGCACTCCAAATCTGTCAGATTGCAAGGGCATCTCTTGTGCACAACTCTCTTCAGGTCACTCCACAGATTTTCTATTAGATCTAGGTGCAGGCTCTGGCTGGGCCATTCCAAAACTTTAATTTTCTTCAGGTGAAGCCATTATTTTGTTGATTTGGTTGTACGCTCGGGGTCATTATCATGTTGAAAGGTGAAATTCCTCTTCATCTTCAGCTTTCTAGCAGACGGCTGAAGGTTTTGGGCCAAAAGTGACTGGTATTTGGAACTGTTCATAATTCCTCTCCACCTTGACTAAAGCCCCAGTTTCAGCTGAAGAAAAGCAACCCCAAAGCATGATACTGACACCACCATGCTTCACCATGGGGATGGTGTTCTTTTGGTGATGTGAAGTGCTGTTTTTGCGCCAAATGCACCTTTTGGAATTGTGGCCAAAACGTTCAACCTTGGTCTCATCAGACCATAACACATTTTCCCACATGCTTTTGGGAGACATGATGTATTGTTTTTCAAATTTTAGCTGGGCCTGGATGTTTTTCTGTGTAAGAAAAGGCTTCTGTCTTGTAACCCTACCCCATAGTCCAGAGATATGGAGAATATGGGAGATTGTTGTCACATATAGTACACACCCAGTACTTGCTAGAAATTCCTGCAGCTTCTTCAGTGTTGCTGTAGGTCTCTTGGCAGCCTCCCTGACCTGTTTTCATCTTGTCTTTTCATCAATTTTGGAGGGACGTCCAGTTCTTTGCAATGTCACTGTTGTCCCACATTTTCTCCACTTTTTGATGACTGTCTTCGCTGTGTTTCATGGTATATCCAATGCTGTGGAAATGTTTTTGCACCCTTCTCCTGACTGATACCTTTCAACAATGAAATCCCTTTGATGCTTTGTAAGCTCTCTGTGAACCATGACTTTTGCTGTAGCAGGCAATTGAGTAAATGTCCGGAAAATCCTACTAGGATAGCTGAACTTTATTTGGGGTTAATCAGAGTCTCTTTAATTGATGGCAGGTATGTACCGAAGAAGACTGAATGCTGTAATTAAATCAAAAGTTGCTTCAACAAAGTATTAGTTTAAGGGTGTGTACAATTATGCAACCAGCATATTGTACGGTTTTTATTTTTTATATTTTTTCCCCTAACAGATTTGTTTGTTTTTCAATTGAATTGTACAGGTTATGGGTCACATTAAATGTGGGAAAAGTTTTGAAATAATTTATCGTGGTCTCATTTTTCATATCACAAAAACCTGACATTTTAACAGGGGTGTGTACACTTTTTTATATCCACTGTATATCTTTATCATAATTGCCTAATACTATGTTTGGGCTGTCGTAAATAAAATGACACTATCGGTAAGACCCACGTTTACTCATTTTGCCAATATTATGCAATCTGTTCTTCTCATTAAATTTGATAATATTTTTAATATTGTAATTTATTTGATAAATAAAATATGGTATAACTGTAAAATTATTCTTAAGCACATCCACAACTAAATACCAATTCTTACAAATGGTATTTTGAATATATTTAGAATCCAAGGTATAAGTAATGATCATTGCACTATAATCTTTTTATTCAAATGTTGCTGATGATTATTCATACCACAAAGTAAATTGGGCAGAAATATTTCTTTTCTGTGATGGGTTATTTCACCATTAAGTTTCTTAGATGTTAGTATCAACAAATTATTTGCTGTTGCTATACTGTCCTCTCTAAACTGAAAGCCATTCTCAAAAAAATATTTTTTTACAAACTGTCTTCTAGCACATATTACTAATATCTCCAAGTTATAATTCATGAGAAATCAAGAGAATATATTCCAATGGATAAGAATATACTCAACTATCCATGAGTTTTATACAAAGATGTATACACAATGGCGATGATGTTGTCATGTTGAATCAGTATTAAACTGGGTGTAAAAGACAATTAGGGGATCCTTATTGACCTACACAGACAGGACATCTACTCATATTTCAGAGAACTGAGTTTGACTCATTACTTCATATGGAACTAATATTACCAACCCTAAAAATGTGATTTACAGCATTTAAACTGCTCTATTATAGGATAGTTTCTTGTAGAAATATATTGTCTGATTCATGCATATTTGTCTATAGGACGAAGCGTAACTCAGTTACTTAGTATTCATAAGAATTTTATTCCAGCAGGTGACAGAAGCACTTCTTCTAATCTTGTCAGTGTTTCCAGTGGCAATTTCAGTACATGCCCACACATTCAACATTCCAGGGCATTGTGTGCAAAGAATATACATAACATTTTTAAAAGTAAATATCATATTGATTGTAACACACCCTAGGTTGTGTATTTAAGTCAATACATTTGTGGTGATTTTATACAAAGAAGACAGTCTACCTTTTAAATTCCATATTTTTGAACATCTGAGTGATCTGCAATGTAAAATAGATGCCAAGATTATTTACAAGCATATGAATTCTTATTCCTCTGCTTTATGCATGTTTATGAGCACAGAGTGTTGCAAATGAGGGAATAGTTGTAATGCTGAGTTTAAATCCGAAGGAAAGCAGAACTCAGTGATGCTTTTGAAAGTTATGGTTTTTAACAGTGACTGACACTCCTTTTTATTTGGTTATTTTAATTCTTAATGAACTATTGCACTAAGAAGTAGTCAGTGATAAGTCAGTGATAACTTTCTACAAAATTAATATCGATTAGAAAATATCAATGTGAAGTTAGGACAATCTTCTTGAAGAATGACAGGTTGTAAACATGACTGTCAAACCTGTGAACATATAAATCCATGGAACGTAGACTCTAATGGAATGCACCCAAGCCAGTAACTGAACTAGAGAACCAGGGCTGTAAGGCAGCAATGCTAATCACTGTATCATTGCATCATGTAATTAATTAAAAAAGGTCAGCATGGATAATGCTGGTTCCATCCCTAGCAACCATGACTAAATATTCAATGTTCCACTGCTCTCCAGCACGTAAAAAGTAAAATAAAATACATAATTTCCAAACAAAAAGTTCTGAGAAACCAGAGTATTTAGCAAACAATGATAAGAATCCCTCCTAGATTAGTATGATTTTTGTGCCAAATTCAACTTGAAGCATTTGGAAGTATCTGTATAAATCAGTACGTGATAATATTTAGTAAAACTACTAGCTATGTGAATCTCATAGCATGAGTGACATCTCTGAGCATGTCAGAAAACTATTTCTTTCTGTTTTGTTTATAGGTATAAGCAAAGTATTTATCTATGTCACAATTGATCTAAACACATTTCATCTAAAACACAAATGACTGAATCAGATTTGATAGAAAAGTGTATAAAGCTACAGAAAATGACTGCTGGTCTGGCTTTTGATCATAGAAATTACAATGCAAATTAGTGTTGCTCAGTATTTTTGCCTTGGTAAAGCCCACTATGTTATGAGTTATTTCTAGAAGTTTGTATTTGTGTGCCTGCAGTGATGCCCTACATGAGGAGTTTTTTTCTTTTCTCCAGTGCTGTGCAACTGTGGAGTTAGACTATTTCATATTGGAGGGGGGGGGGTGCAGGTGGGCTTGCCCCACCACATATAAGAAAAAAGTAAGTGTGTATATATATATATATATATATATATATATATATATGTGTGTGTGTGTATGTGTGTGTGTGTGTGTGTGTGTGTGTGTGTGTGTGTGTGTGTGTGTGTATATATATATATATATATATATATATATATATATATATATATATATATATATAGATATATATATAAAATAGATAGATAAGATATATGCATTTGTATTTTCAACCCAGTCTAGGAGTCTAAACCTGGTTATAGCAATGACAAAGTGTTTGAGTTTTATGGCTTTGGAACGGAAAGAGAGTACTTAAAATCAAAGTGAGGAAAATAGCATAACAATTCATCAGCATGGCTTTGCTGATGCCTTAAAAGTGAAAGCAATTGAATGTTGTTAAATAAAATAATCAGTTTCACAAATCACTGCATCATAATGAGAAGGCACTTTAAAAATTTTCCTCCAGTTCTGTAAATATGCTATCTGAAGTATCAGCATTAACTAAAATGCTTAACATTTTTTTATAGTCACAAATACAGAAACCAACATCCAGAAACGTATTAACCAGACTGGCATATGCATTTTATAAAGCTTTCCATGAACAGAGCAGTCTTCCCTGACATTTTTCAAATTTTATTTTTCTCAGTATTGCAGTAATATTTAGTACTATTTTTAAAAAATCTGGGTGCAGCTGAATTGCTGTATTTAATTCTAACTACAGACAATACTAAATATATATTTTTTTAGTAAACAGATTTTATACAGGCAGTATAAATCTAATATCTGGATCTTTTTTTAGCAATAACCCATGAATGGGTGTGAGTACCATAGGATTTACCCACTGTTGGTATGGTCTGAGCACAAGGGCAAACCCTATCTGATTAAATAAAGCCATGTATGGGTACTGTACTTTACAGTTTTGGATGCTTTCATTGTTAGATGTACTTTATCCAATCTAATCCAAACATAAATGTCCTTATCAATTACAGTATCTCATCTCCACTATTCCCTTACCAAGGAGCTCTATTTCAGCTCACTTTTCGTACCTCCCTCTTGGCCTTTGTTCTTCCTTCTCTTCACTCTCTTCCCTTACTCCCATAACCCTGCTCTACTCCGTTCACATGTTTCTTTACTCTTTTGTAACATCTCACCCCTGCATACACCTCCCTTCCCCACCATCTCACTATCTTAGGTCCAGCTCACCACTACATGCCTCATACCTCAATGCACTACTTTCATTTGTACCCTGCATCTTTCCTGCACTCTCAGATTGTACTAACAATAGAAAATCACTATTACTGTAATGTATGGGAATATGTTATGTTCTGATTTATGCAATCTACACCCAATTAATTCTCACTGTCAGTAGTATGCATCTTAAAAAAAAACAACATCTTTCCTAGCATCTGATGAGAGTTTCACTCCTCACTGCAATATTCCTGAAATGTCTTCAACTTGTATGACAAAGCATAATTGTATTTCATTATGTTTTGTCTACATGAACAAATACTGCATTCTATTGTATTTTATAATATTTTATCTTTTACTGACCTAATTTTGTACAAGAATGTATATATCATTGTATATTCTTTTTTCTTACTATGGTGCTTTTCTCCCCAGATATATCTTGAATAGGGTGCAGCTAAGCTCAGTCAGATTATACCAGTGCAAATAATTGAATAAATAAATACAGACATAGGTACATAAATAGACAACGAAATAAATGTTTTGCTTTAATTTGCACTTGTAATTTTAGTTTCAATCTGTACTTAGAATTTGCAAACATAGCTGAAGTATTCATTTGCTGCATTTGCATCTTAGTTGGTTGAGGTCAAAGCTGGTTGAAAAAGAGTTTTGTTCAGTTCACCAACCTAGTAAACAATGCAATTATTAAAATGAAATAGAATTTTGGGTAAGGGTAATAATCTGCTTTGATAAAGTCTGATTAGGGTTCGATGAGTGGTTTGAGCCAGCAAAAAGAGTTGGGGAAGTAGACTTACATATGATTAAGACTTTTATCTCATTTTTATCTGATTTGGCCTTTAAACCCCTAAAGGACATGGGAAGCAACTCTTTTAAGATCCATTGCCATCTGTGCACTGCGTAAGTGGAAATATTTCTAATTTGTTACTATTGCCTACAGATACCTCTCAACCTCTGAGCAAAAGATTTTCAATTGTTGTTGTTGTTGTGTCTTTTGGCTTATCCCGGTTAGGGGTCGCCACAGCGGAACTCCGGTCTGCTAATGTTTGGTAGTGGATTTTTACATGCCAAGTTACCAGCCCTGATGCACAACCTTCAATGAAGGCATGCCCATTCACGTATGGGTCCACACAGAAGACACTCTAGCTGAGAATCAAACGGGACAACGTCTTGCTTTGAAAGCCAAAAATAATGGGGTAGAGACACCCAAGAGCAGGAACAGATTTTTATTATTGTGCTTATAAACTTAGAAAGTTGCTAGAATGCAAATTTGTGCTAGTATACATTTTCTGAAGGCTATGAAGTCTGAAATTCAAATGTATGTCATTATTTACTGATTTCAATCCTCAATGATTTTACAGAGAACTACACATTTTATGATGAACAAATTAAAAATATGAGTTGAAAATCTGTACAACTGAGAGATGTGACTTATGTCTGCAGGAGTGAATAACTCTTTTTTTTTTTTTTTTTGCCTGATGGCTCCTCAACCTACACCCAACACCCAACAGATGCAGATCTTGTTTTCTTGACAAAGTGTGTCTCCTATACCTACAACCTAGGATTTTCAGACAAGGCCTATATTAACAAGGCAGTCATAAGTGCGTAAAGCCTAATCAAAAAAAGTTCCGCATCCTCAAGGCCTTCCTATCCCTATCTGTTAAAAACACAGATGTCTGTATAATTGCTGAAACATAGTTCCAGTGCTGTGGTATAATTCTTTCCCTACCTAGTCTAATTCCTTCCAGTTGTTTATACCCTCTAACCAAGGATGGTTGTGTCTCTGGTGGGGCCATGTCTGATTTTATTCAAAATCTTATTATATCACATCTAATGTAGCAAGAAAACAATCTTGCTGCCCTCCATATCCTGGTAACTATTGGTAGTTTTACCTAGCATATCATGATCAATTAAAGAAACCCCCTCCATGATGCACCAGGCCATGAAACCTACCTCTACAAACTGGAATTCCTAGCTGCTGAACCTATCACAATCATTTTGGGTAATTTCAATTATACATCTATAAATTAGCTAACACATACCACAAATAAATATGCACAATATTCCAGAACATCATCAACACAAGTTCTTTTAACCAATTATTGCCCTCCCCTAGTAGGGCCTCAAAGCTACTAGATCTACATCTGGGTGTTATGGATTTGGCACCATCTTACATAAGTATGTGTTAACCCTTACCATAACCCTAACCCAGCAAATTACCTTAATAAAAACCTTTTCCCTTATGGTGCCACTACACAACACAAAACATGCACAACACAGAATATATTCCCTTATCTAACCCCTACTCTAACCCTAACCTACAAACACTTGCACATATACACCAATGGCTATAACAGAGACTTGCACGTCTTCCCAACCATGACTTTTTCATTCAAATATAAATTTTCTTGCACACTCCTAAATACCTAAATTCAATTAACAAAAATGAACATTACACTTACAAAAACTTTTCAACAAAATGAGTACTCAACCTTTTGAGTTACACAGTATATATATATATATATATATATACATACATAGATATATACATACTTGGTTAAGAACTTTGTAATAGCACATAAACCTAGAGTAATATGCTAATAGTTCATTTAAATGGCACGTGAAGTGTGAATCGTATGAGAGATGCTATTAAAAGAACAAAGAGAGAGAAAACTCATAAAACTGCAAAACCTCTTGTGTAGTTCCAGTTCCCCCTCACAATCTCGAATTACTGAATGCTCAAAATTCAGTAACTTGAGACTGTAAAGTCTAAAACCCATAAGTGCAAATCTGCATAAGCGCGAATACAAATATCTCAGATTTGCACTTATGCATGTCAGCTATGGGATGGGAAGTGTGTGAGTCTGGATGTTTTAAGGAAGTGAAGGTAAGTGAGTGTATGTGTGTGTTTTGTAAGTTGTGTGTGTGGGTTAGGGTAGGGAGGTGGGAGTATGAGTGTGAGTGTTGGATGTGTCTGTATTTGTGTGTTTATGTGAGGCAGTGTAAAATGGCTGTGGGGTGTTTTTTATTTTTTGCATTAGTGCTATCTCGGAGTTAGAATATATACGTAGGGGGGGTGGGGGGTGCAGGGGGGCTTACCCCCCTGTGTGCATGTAGTGCAGGGCTTGTAGTTTATGTAATGTGGGTTGTATGGTGTGCATGTTGTGTGGTGTATGTGTTCGGTATGTTCGGGGTTTTTTGTTTTCATGCTTGTGGGTTTCGGGATTTTTGTTGGTTCGACTTTACAGTCTCGAGTTACTGAATTTTGAGCATTCAGTAATTCGAGATTGTGAAGGGGAACCGTAGTTCCAGAGTCAAGTTGAATTCATGCTTCCAAAATGCAAAACTTTAAATCCAGATAATCTGAACAGCTGAGTTTATTGACTAAATCACAGGGATCTGATGAAGTCCCCTTGCTTGTTGTTGAGGGATGAAAGCGCTTAACAGTCTTTTTATTTTTTGTGATTTAGTCAATAAACAAATGATCTGGATTTAATGTTTTGCATTTTGGAAGCATGACTCCAACTTGACTTTATGTAACTACTTAAGAGGTTTTGCTGTTTTATGAGTGTTTCTGTTTACCTCTTTGTTTGCTGGTATGATGTACTTCTTGGTAAAGACAGAGAAAAGCTTAGAAGAGAAATTTTGGGCCTAAAAAACTAACTCTTGGTGAGTCAATATCAGAAGAAGCTGTGAAGTTGTGAAATACCATAAAAGAAAACTTCTGTGAATGTATTCAAAGAATAACAGAAAAACTACAAGTGGATGGATTTACTACAGTTTGGCTTGAACAGGAGAATGGCTTTGTTACAATTAGGACACTTTGGCTTAAAACAAAACTGTGAGTTTGTAAATTATGAATTCAGAACTGTGACATCCTTAAAATTTCATTGTGTAAAGGTTTTCCAATCATTTTAAATTTATTTTGAAACAGTGAACTTTAATTTTGTATATCGGTCTTCTTCTAAAACCTGAAATCTCACTTACCCAACTTTCAAAAGACCGAGTCAAAAAAATAAAACTCTGGAAGACCGACCATTTCACTACAGTTAAGTAACCGCTTGGCCAACCTGGCAAACAAACTAAAACTGAAGCAAAGAAAACCCACCAGCCCCCCCACACCCCTATAATTAAATATACCAACTTCAAGATTGCACTACCACGGATGTAAAGAGCAAATGTCAACATGCTGGCCAAGTGGTTACTTACCTGAAGTGAAATGTCAGTGTTCTGAGCGGTCGGTCTTCTGGGATTTTGTTTTTTTCATCTCAGTCTTTTGAAAGTCAGGTAAGTGAGCTTTTGGGTTTTAGAAGGGGACCCACATGTGTATATAGATATATGTATATGTATATATATATATATATATATATATATATATATATATATATATATATATATATATATATATACATACACATGTATATATATATATATAAGTATATGTATGTATATATATATATATATATATATATATATATATATATATATATATATGTATATATATATATATATATATATATATGTGTGTGTGTGTGTGTACCCACATACACACACAGACACACATGGATGTATGTCAGTAGCACATTTAACACAATCACCATTGGTAAGGTTGTGGATTATTTTCCCACACCATGTAGACTGATTGCATAAGGGGGATGCTACACTCCTGAGTGTCCTGTCCTTTGGATAAGAAACCAAGGTCCCATCTGCTTGAGTTGGTGGTAGCTCAGGTGGATGTAAAAGATCCCATGGCACCTAACAAATTGTGCAGGGGTCCTTTATTATACAAATTTACATATTTACTAAAATTACGTTAAATATACATTCCTCCATCATTTAAAATATTTGATGTCACATTTGTGTAGACCCCCACTTCTTTTTTTATAACCACCATTTGATTTTCTGTATTATCTAATTTCCATTAAACATAGTCTCATTCAGTCTTTCATTTCATATCGTTCATAGGTTCATAGTTTCATACTAGGCTATCTGCCCTAGGGCATTAATAAGCCTAGCCAGGGTGTGTTTGGCTTTCGCCACCCATTTTAAATGAATTTTGCTATGCCCTTTTTCGAGGTTAGTATACTGTGCCTCTAACAGTGACACAGAAGTGATACCCGGGGTAAACCTACGATCTCCCATCCACTCATCAAGATTCCTCTTGAAGAGAGTCAATGAGGGACTCTGCCTAACCTGGACTGGGATTTTATTCCAGAGTGAAGGGAGCCTCTGGGTTATGAATCTGTCCCTCCAGCATGTCCTATTTATTTCAGTGCTGAGGTTCAAGTCTCTCGAGCATGTAGCTCAATGGGATTTGGATTTTCTGAGGTGCAGCATGTCCATTAATTCTGGGTTGGACATGGCTTTATACGTCAGGCACAGATCGCCTCTGAGCAGGCGGTATGCCACTGAGTAGAGCTGGAGTTTCTTTAATCGGGCAGCATATGGCATCTGTTTGAGCCCTTTGATCCTGTTGGTGAGGTACTTTTGGGATCTTTCCAGTTGCTGCAAGTGTCTGGTAAGGTACATCCCAAAAGGGGCATTGTACTCAATTATGGGCCTGATGAGGGATGAGTAAAGAGGCACGATGACCTCCCCTGATCTAGATGTGAATCCCTTCATGATTAGGTGGGCTATATAAAATGTTTTTCTAACCACTTTGGCCATGTGGTTGTCAAATGAGAGATTGCTATCAACTTGGGTCCCCAGGTCCCTAATTACTTCTTCTGTACTTAATGGATTACCACCCATGTGGTAATTTGTGGGCACTTTGTTTTTGCCAAAGGGGATGACTATATGGCGTTTAGCTTGAGGCCATGGCTCTGGCACCAGTTGTCTGTTTCTATGAGGCCCTTTTGGAGGATGCTTGTGTCGGCTGGAGAGTCGATTATGGTGCCCAGTTTGCCGTCGTCTGCGAACTTGGTCAGCCACAGTCCTTCCGTGTTTGCCTGTACCTCCGAGAAATATATACCGAACAACATGATGATCCTTTCCATAGCTTTGCAGACCAAGCTAGTCAGGCTTATGGGGCGATAGTTTCCAGGATCCGTTGAGGCACCACCTTTGTGGAGAGGGACCACTGTTGCTGTACGCCACTCTTTGGGTACATATCCTGTAGTAAGGTTGAGATTGAACAGTAGTTTTATGTTTGGGTTTAGCTCTTCTTGGAGTTCATTTAGGACGCAGCCTGGGACACCATCTGGTCCCATTGATGCTGTGTTTTTTGCTTTGGAGAGGGTGGCTCTTACCTGAGCATCTGAGATGTCAGGCAGGCAGCACTTTGCTGAGATAGATATTTACCCTTTTGGTGGGGGGGGAGTTTGCGCTGAACCTGTCAGCTAGGATGTTGGCAATGTCTGTGGGTTTGGTGTATTTTTTGTCATTTTGGACTAATTCTGAGCATATCTGGGAATTCCCACCCAGGTTCCTAACATAACTAAAGAAAGCCTTGTGATTATCCTTAGTGTCCTGTGCAATTTTTCTCTCGAAGCTGGCCTTAGACGATTTTATGAGTGCCCGTAGTTTTTTGCTAATACTGATCAAAGATGCCTTCCCTTTTTGGGATTTTGCTTTATCATGTAGTAGCTTCCTCCTTCTATTGTATAGTTTGTTTATGGCTGGGGTCCACCAGACAGGACGTCTGCCTTTGGAGGATTGAGTCTTGGTTTTATTTGGGATTGCATGATCCTTGCATTCCTGAAGGTGTTCATAGAATGCGTTCATAAAGGATTCTGCGGTCTGGGCCGTATTTTCCACATGCCCGGGGGCTTTGAAGGATTCCACCTCGGTTTTGAGGAGTGTGAAATCTGCTTTAGAGAAGTTTTTCATTGTGGTATTCTGGGCAGGGGGTGGGGTCGGGATGTGAATATCCAGTGAGATTAGTTTATGGTCTGATCTTACCAGTGAGGGATACACTTCTGGTCTGGAGCATAGAGTCCCCATGTTGGTGATGATCAGGTCCAGTATGTTTTCCCCTCTTGTGGGAGTGGTAACAAGTTGTTCCATAGCATTTGAGTTTATAAATTCTGGAACCTTTGGGCTAGGGTGTTGGAGCTAGAGTAATGCTCCCAGTCTATGTTTGGGTAGTTGAAGTCGCCCAATATAATGGTGTTTGGAGAGACATTCATATTATCCAGTGTTCCCAGGAAGGCCGAGTGGGGTTCCTGGGTTTGGGAGGGTGGTCTGTAGCAGGCTATAAACTGGAAGGCAGTTTTACCCACTGTTAGTTGCACATGGATAGTCTCTGATGCTTCGTGCTGTGCCACCAATCTGGAGGTGTGGGTATCTTTGACGAATATTGATACTCCCCCTCCTTTTGTGGTTCGGTCCAGGTTTTGGGGCCGAAAAGCATGGTATGAGGTATAACCTGGTAGTGCTGGGGTGCTCTCGGGAGCCTTGAACCAGGTTTCTGTTACTGCACAGATATCGATGTTCTCCATGCTAAGGAGAGTTTTGAGTGCGTGCATCTTGAGGTTTAGACTTCTGGCATTGAGTAGCATTACTTAGTTTCTCATCCCTTGTGATACCTATGGAGGTAGGCTTGTCTTTTGAGCCTTGCCTAAAAAAGGCACTATGGGGGTGGCAAGAGCCTTTGCCAATATCTGAAAGCCCAGGAGTGACAGGTGCAAGCCATCCCTAGCGAACCATCATGGCTTGTCGAGCATGTCATTCCAGGCTGACAGGCATTGGATCCCCTTTGAATGACACCAATACTTAAGCCAATTGTTGAAATTGATCATCTTGCCTTCATATTGTGGCATTATTCTTGGTGAGGGTAAGATGCTACTCAAGGTCAGGGTCATACCGGCCTGGGCTACATGCTCAGAGAGCTCCTCTATGTCTCTTTTTATGTAGTCCAGGGAGGTACATCTCAGGTCATTCACACCAGCATGGACAATGACTGAGTCATATTTGTACTTGCCTTGGAGTGACCTGAGTGCTTGTGTTATGTGGTGGATCCTAGCGCCCGACAGGCAGCTCACCATGACCTTCTCCTTGTTCAGCCTGGTGAGCGGGACGTCAGTGTGCCTGACGATAGAGTCACCTATTACAAGTGTATCAGGTGTGTTGTTTAGCCTTAAGGGCTGCGACTGTTCGGCACACTGGCTTTGTGAGCTATGTGTTGCACGTGTTTTGTTTTGGGGTAGCGGTTGCTTGGGTGTCTGCTTTGGTGGTCTCTGCTGCTTAGGTAGATTTTTATTTAGACCCTCCGAGTATGTTTTTTGTGTGTTTGGTTTGCTGTCGTGGTAGGTCTATGTGAGACTGGAATTGTAGTGAGTGTGGTTTCCTTCTCCTCATGACTGGTTACGCCAATACTGAGTTGAGAGAGCTTAGCCTCCAGTTTGGCTATATGGTTGCATCTCTCACATGTGTTGGAATTTGTTGGGAGGAGGAGAGGGTTGTCTGTGTACATGAGGCAGTTGTAACATTGCCTTAAGATTCCCAGATTCACCAGCTGGAGCGGTGAGGAGATTGACAACTGACCTTTGGACATGCTAGAATAGTATTGGGAATTCCTTTATAATTGAAAAAAAAGGGCCAATGGGGAACAAGGTACTCAAGGGGAGTTTGTGAGGGTGTAGTGCTTTTAATATTTTAGTGCTGACTTACAGTTTTCTTAGGTTTTAAAGGAGTTTTAAGCTTAGCATAAGATTTAATGGTGAGAGTAGTCGGTCTGAAGACACCTTCTGCAACCGAAGGTGTTTCCTCTGCACCGGTGTCTAAATCTTCTCCGTTGTCGGTAGATGGCTGCGTCGGCCTAGTAGACTCTGCTTGGGAGTCGGCAGCTGTCTGGGGTTCCAGCTCTGCAGTAGTCAGGGGCTGCGTAGGCGCCTCACTGAAAACTGGAGAACCTGCGACAGGCCCAGCTGAGGCCTCGGGGTCTGGCTTATTCCTAGGCTGCCTGTCCTTATCCTTGCGTTTTTTATGAATTGCGGTCGTCGGCTGCTCCGACGGCATGATATAATTGAATTTCCTACCAAAGTAATGCTGTGTGAAGTCAAAATGGCATTTTATAGTGCGTTTATTAAACCTAGCGCAAAACCGACAACCTGTGACGTCGTGGTCTGGGCCTAGGCAAGGAATACAATAGGAATGGAAGTCCTTATGAGGTATTTGTTTCCCCCAAGAAATGCAATTGTTAACTTTTTCTGACATCGGACTGAGGCAAGAAAATGTTCCCCAATGGGGTACTTAGCTTTATTGAAGACTTCGGACTGAAATTCAAATTGAAAGTCTCAGGTGTTGGCCGACCAGCACTCGCTAACTGCTTCTGCTTCAGGCACCGCGCAGCAAGAAAGACTGAAGAAAATGGACGGGGATGCCTCTTATATACCCCTGACGCACTGACGTCAGGGAAGAAGCAACAGCAACCGACGCCGGACCAAGACCCCGGAACTCGGGCTGACTGCGGGACCGCCCGACGGCAGGACAACCCAAGTGTCATACAATACAAAACAATTTTCTATCCAAATTTGTCATATTCCTTACTACATTTCTCATAAAATCCATATTAAATCATATCGATATTTGTTTATAATCTTGAATTTCTCTCAAAATATTCTTTTCTATTATTTTTCCAATAAGTTTTTTATTCCTTTACATGTTAAAAAAACATGATCTACCTTTTTTAATTCACCACAAAAAATGACATGTCCTTTCATTTAATTTTTATAAGGCATATTTCCTTTAAAAGGCAATCTATTACTTTGTAGCCACCATAAAAATCTTTATATACAACATTCTTCATACACCATTTATTTCTTTGTTTGTGGCTTTTATTTATTTATTTTTCTGTTAGCTGTCCCCATGGGTTCATGTAGTAAATTTGCATCATTATATTTATAAACCATATTTTCCTACTTTCTCCTATTTCCTCTATACTTAACTTCCATATTTTTATTTTGTCTTGACACATCTTTATTTCTTCATTTATCTATTCTCTCTCCCTTGTATTTAATTTTTATTAATTTCCATTCCTTTTAATATTTTTTTCTTAAATAGACTTACTACCAATATTTTTTCCATTTATCCATTTTAACACACTACAGGTTCAACAAAGCCACATATACTATAGGGTTCAATAAACCCAAACTCTCATCCTCCATATCCATATATAACACTCCTCTTTTAACTGGGTTTAACCTAGACCCTTATATAAATCTAAAGATTATTTCAAGAAAGTGTTTTTCCAATTCTCTTGGTATCATAAACACACTACACATGTATGATAATTTTCCCATCCATATTATATTAATTAAATATATTTTCTTCTTATTAGACAACCTATATCTGTTCCACATAACATTAAGTCCTTTAAATTATTTTAAAATGTTCTCCCATTGTTCAATTAGTATAGAATATTCAATGAAATTAATTCCTATTATTGAAATCTTCCAAACTGTATTCCTTCCAACTGTTCCTCATCTCCAAAAGCCTTAAATATTTCCATTTTCATTATTAATCCAATAACTTGCATTTTTATGCATGTATACAATTACATCTTTCTTTTTCTCTTTATTCTTAGACATTACTATATCATCAGCATAAGACATATTAATTGGATATGAAATTTTTTTTTTTTAATTTCTTCATATATTTGTTTTACTACACAATTCATGACCATTACAAACAAAATAATACTCACTGGACATCCTTGTTGTAAATCTCTATTTTTCTCAATTTAATTCACTCAGCCAACCGTTTACTAACATCCTAATATTAATATTTTTATACACTGACTCAGATACTTTTTTATTTTGTATACTACAATTATAACCTTCCATTGTTTGCCATAAAGTCTCATGCTATAATGAAGCAAATGCTTTATTTATATCAGCCACCATTAGTTTTGCTGCTTTTTTTTTTTTTTACATCAACCACCATTTTCCTGTTTATCATCAATAATTCTTGGCTTCCTTTTCCTTTAACTTCATAAATGACTTCTTCCATTACATATTCCATATTATGTTCTAATCTTTTTGTACTGTCTTCATAAATAGCTTATAATAATTTTCGTTCAATATTACTTGTCTCCATTTTTTTTATTTCTTTCTTCTCCCTTAACCCTATACATATTGCTCCATAAAAATACCATTTTGCCATTCATTAAACACTTCTACCAAATTTTCTTTCTGCCATTGTATCACATTTTTATACATTAAATATCCTATACCATCTGGTATTGCTGCTGAATTTATAATTATTTTCCTCATTACCATATCAAAATCCACAATTGTAATTTTTTTCATTTCTTCATTTCTGTAAACTGCTTCATCCTCCATTTTTTCGTTATTTTTTATTTTTTTTAACATCTCTTTAACATATTGCACTATAATATTTATAATATTACTTTTTTCTATTTTAACTTCTCTATCTTCATTTTTCATTTCTCTCATTACACCACTGTCTTTCTTTACATTTTACTAAAATATGTTGATACTTCTTCCTTTTTTTCTTGTAAAATATTTTTATATAATAATGCTTTTTTTTCTATATTCTTTTGATAATTCTCTTCTTTTCTAAAATATTCCCTTTCATTTCTGTCCAAATTGTAGATTTTTGTTTCTCTATATTCCTATTTGTCTGTTTTGTCTTTTTCTATTTTCCCAGATTAAATACATTCTTTTATATTTGTCCTTAAATATTATCCACCATTCTGACCAATTATAAAAATCTCTCAGTCATATGATTTTTCCATAACTTATCTTTTTACTTTTCACATTCCACTCTTTTTCATTTATTCTCTTTATTCCTTTCCCAGTTTTATATGTTCTTTAGTCTCTTCTATTTCTATCCATTCTCTTCTATTTCTATCCATATAGCCAAATGATCTGAAATTCCTGTTTCTACTGCATCTCTATAACTATTTTATAGTTTTATATATCAAAAAATCATCTATTTCTGTTTCCAATTTTCCTCTTCTGTATGTACTTTTATTCAAACTCCATAACCTCTAAATTTCTACATTTTGTTATTTCTTTAATTATTTTCTTAGCCACTCTCTGATTTTGCTTTTTATGTCTTAAATCACAATTAAAATCTCCTGTTATTATAATGTCCATTATTTACTATAATATAATCCAGCATTTCTTTAAATAATTTCTCTTTTTCTTTACATATTACATAAGTATATATTGCTATGAGTCTGTAAACTTTCACTTTCCATCTAAAGTCAACTGTCATTAATCTTCTTATAATCCAGTAGTCAATAACCTAAATAACATTTGAATTAAAACAATAAAAAATAAAAAATGCTGAACCAGATGCTTACACGAATCTAGACACACAATGTATTGAAGTTTTTTCTTTTCTCATAATAATGGAACTTCATCAGAAACATTGCAATCATTTTGTTACAAAGTTTAAATAGCCTTAGACACAATAACTGTATAGCATTTAAAGATATACACCACAAAAATGTAAAAGCATTATAAATATCAAGAATGTCACAAAAAACCCTAACTTAGAAAATATTAATCAATAGATTTAATAAATTTCAAAATACTGTTAAAAAGTGTTATTTTTTTCAAATAAAAAAAAATAAAAAGTATTAAGGAAATCAAATAGACACTGTCAGATGAAACACAGCCAGATGGAATAGTTATACTTAAGCAGATTTGATTTTAACACATGCTTAATATCAATTACATCATTAATGCATGATGGATTACAAGCATTAAGTAACAATTGACAAAACATTTCTCTTAGCTAACTAATTAGTTCCCAGTCACCACTTCTGTTACTAGGTGCAACTTTTTTCAAGAATATTAAATGCAAAATTTTTTAAAATCATGACATATTAATGAATGTTTATATAAGGCATTAGCGTCAAGCCCTTTACTGATTGCTTAGTTGTGTTGGTAAATTTTGTTCAGCAAAAGTCTTACTGTCTTGCTGATGTAAAACAACAAACAAGAGGACCAAAAGGGAAGGTATACTACCCCCTTAATAGTAGAGTTATAATGTTCCTTTACTGAAGGCAATCTGAGGTAGCCAGACACTAAAAAATATGTTCCCTGTAGAGCATATCTACATTGTTTCTACATCCCACAACATTTCATGCCCCAGTTCTTATTTGATAAATTTTGTTTGTCATGTTCTTTCTAAAATAGTCTTTAAATTGTTACTGTTATTATACACAAATTTTGGCTGCTGCCCCAACTGGTCAAACAACCCAAAGGCAAGGGATATTGTCTTCCAATGACATTTAATAACTTTTTTAAGAGAAGATATTTCAGCATTATATTGAATAGTAAAAATCTGAGTTGAATCACTGTTCTTAATATTTGTGTTAACAGTCAAACCCTTAGTACAGCTCTGTAGAGGACTGTATTTTTGATGTCTAACCTCAAAAATCTATTCTATAAGATTCCCCAACAACAGCAAGGGGTACCCATGATCCATGAACAGTGTGCAAAGTTTATTCATTGCCTGTTTAAATACCAAATCATCTGAATTCAACTTACTAGGTCTAATAAATTGTACTTTAACAATATATTTTTGCCACTTAGGGTGTTGACTGGTAAAATGTAAAAATACATTTGAAAAAGTTTCTTTTCTAAATAACCTAGACTCATACCTTCCTTCAGATACATTTTTATATAGAGTGATGTCTGGGTAGTTAATCAAGCTTTCAGTGGTCTGATAGGAAAATTACCATAACTAAGTAGAACAATTCAGAAAAATTAACAAGTTATTGTAGCTCAGTAAAGTTCCCTTTCCATAAAATAAATATATCATCCAAGTACCTTATATAAACCTCAACCTTGGAGAAGGGGAGTGAGACAAATATTTTCCCAGTCTCCCAATACCATAAAACCATGCTCACAAATATAGGGGCAGAAGCTGCTCCCATCACAACTCCCATGTACTGCTTGTGATATTCCTCCTCAAAAAATACAGAATTGTTTTTAACCACCAATTCCATACATTGAAAAATAAAACTAATCTCAGCATGGTCTAGGTTGGTACCCTTAACCATAGCATCCAGGCCCCAGTCCAACCCTTCATCATGTGGGATGATGGAGAGCAAATCTTTAATGTCAATTGTCATAAGCAAGGCATCAGATAAAATCTTCACAATAGACTGAAGCAAATGCCATGCATCTTTTAATAAATGCTTTTATCCTGTTGAAAAATATTTTAACTTAAAGTCAACCATTTTAGCCAGTGGCTCAGTCTTTGACCCTGCTTAAGCCAATTAGGTATGAGTGGGGGTTGGGTTGACCACTACTTTGTGAATCTTAGGGATGCTGAATATCGCTGGAACCCAAGGATACTTGACCTCAAGGAAGTCTATTCTCTTAGGGGGTATATCAAAAGTATTGTACAAATCCTTCGATGCCTGGTCTATGCCTCAATAGACTATATTAATCTCATTTTGTGAGACTTCCACAAAAAATCACATTGTTTAAAAACTCAAGCATCATAAAAGAATATAAATGGTGGCCCCATGATGACTACACCCCCACCCTTGTCTGGTTTCATCACATGTAAACCTTTCTCATTAGATAACAAAGAAAATATCTCTTTCATCAGGGCTTAAATTGTAAAATCTTTTTCTCTTCTTGTGGGCCCATTCCCCAGATACTATTTTCACATGACTATTCAAAAAGCTCAATGGACAGTGTTAAAGGGGGGGGGTTAAAATACTACTTCACCCCAGGTCATTGTAGATGTCATATTCATTGTTAGATGGCATCAGACATTTCGAGTTCAGTTTTCTAGTATACAATTTTAATTCAATCAGGTTGTCCACAACATTAGGGTAACTTGAAGGCACAAACTTAAATCCTTTTTGAAATAATGAACCAGAAAGAGAAGTAATAGGTAACGGGGAAAAATTGTATACAGTACAGCCATCAAAATCTTATACAATACCTTTGGCAGATGTATCCAAGACTATCAAAGAAATTATTGCTGAGCTCAGTGATTCCATTACCACCTTGGGTGCCAGTGCTGTTTTGAGGAGGGAGTTGAAAACCTGAGACATTGTGCTCCTGTCTTCCCTGCTTTTCCTCCAGCCTCTTTGATCTCTGGGGTATCCATTTCCTAGAAAAATGGGACATCTGCTCGTCTCCATTGCCACCACCTTTTCAATGAATTTTAAGTGCATCATCGAGGTCATCAACCTCATACCTTTTCCACCATTAGGAGTGGAATAGGCCTTCTTATGTTTGTAATCACTCTCATCCCTGACAATTTTTTTCTGCTTCCATTTATAAGCAGAGGCTTTGTATTGTTCAACCCTATGTAACTCTCCATGAAATTCATCCAGGTGATAAAGAAAACAAAGATGGTTAAAAAGCAACTCAGTAACCAACAACCCAAACAGTGTTTGAATTAAAACACAAATTAAAAAAAAAGTGTACTCTTAACTGAAAGAGACACCATAAACACAGTGTATACATGATAAGCACTTTAATTCCTTTATTTCAAATTGTGGAGCTTCATCAGATACCCTCAAAACACCTCATTTCTCTTATAAAGCATAAGAAATACATCAAAACATTTTATTCATTAAACTACTTTACTTCTGGAAATTTCATTTCCTATCTTTAAACCTTTTTCCGATAGGATTTTTCTTTTTAACCATTTTCTAGTCTATATCTTCCTTGTCACTAACCCATGATCTATTTTCCATTTCCCTTTTCCCTTTTGGTTTATCAATCTCATTTTCTCTTTTATATTTACAACATTACTGCCCCTTTTATCTTTTTTGTTGCAATTGCTCTTTATTATATACCTCTTCTCTTATATGGCCCTCTATTTTAAGTTGCAAACTTTTCTCTTTCAAACAATCCTTTCATAAATGTCCTGTTTGTTTGCATTTATAACATTTCTTTTCAAATTTCCTTGCATCATGACTAATCTCCCTGCATATAAATAGCATTTCTTCTTATCATAATTACTTACAAAATGTCACTACCTCCAAGAAAAAAAAACTGTCTTCAGTTTTCCCAAATACTTAACAACAGCTTTATGACCTTCAGCATTAAACATACCAGGAATATGTGCAGTTTTTCAATGTTCATTTTTCCTGTGTCCTTCACTTCTTTTCAAAAGTTCTTTGATAAATATTTTTGACAGTTTCTCATTCAGTTTCTGTCCAAAGTTGTATATTAACCTTTTTTTGTGTTTCACAAAAATGTCTTTACAATATATTTATTCAACAGATATGTGTCTTTTTTTCATATTCTGACAAAAAAGTTAGCAGTCTCTAATTAAATGTCACAATAAGTCTCTTTAAATCAAAATAAAAGCTCTTGCCTTCTTTGCCTTGATTCCCAAAGATAGAAATATCTTGTCCCATATTTCATATCTGTCCACTTCTACTTCTTCTTTATTCTGAACTATAGCTACGTACTTCTTCCATTATATTTCTTCTGTCTTCTTCCTCTCACTTCTTTCTTCCTTCTGTTCTCTGTATTCTTTTATACAAACTCTTTCAATCATTTCATCCCAATATACATGCCTTGTTTCTGGCTCACTCTGGTCAGCTAGTTCTATGGATAAATCATCCTGCAACCCTCCCAATTTGAGAGCTGTACTAATAACATCTTCAAGCTGTCAATTCTCTACCATTGAATCCTTAAACAAATGACAATGGAAAACATCTTCTATCTGGTCACCCTCATGATTTTCTGTGTCAGATATCTCCTCCTACTCCTTTTCTGAAAATAAATCTAAAGAGTCGGCATTTGCCTCTACTCCATGTTCCTACATCACCATATTTGTATACTGCTCTCCTGTCTGCTACTATACCAGAAATGAAACAGATGTGTTCATTTGTTGGCCACATGCACTGAGGGTGTTGTAGCAGCAGGGGAAGTTGCCCATTGCCCTGGCAACATTTCCGCTAGTAATATAAATAACACCTCAGGTGTCCCCTGAAAAGAGGTTACTAGCCTAGTAGCCTCAACAAAGGATAAAGAAAAAAATATATATGTATCTATGTGTGTGTGTGTGTGTGTGTGTGTGTGTGTGTGTGTGTGTGTGTGTGTGTGTGTGTGTGTGTACATATATCGATAAATATCTATATGGAACAATAACCTTCCACTGAAAAAGTAACCCAATAATCCCACAATGATTGACACCTAAGTATCAAAAACATTAAACATTTATCCACAAAGTATATACAAAATAAAAAGCAAAATTTTTTTGCAGGTGGAGGGGACAAGCCTCTCTGAACCACTCATATATCCTGCTAAATATATATACCCACTCTGAGATTGTACTACAGTAGGGAATGGGTTATATTTCCTGATTCCCACCATACTGCAGTCTCATTATGGAAAAGCCAGTACATCTTGATCAGCTGATATTCAACCAGTTGCACGACCTATACAGTATATTCCCCAATCCCTCAAATCAACTTATTACCTAATCTCTCATTAACAGGTAAAACATTTAGTACTTGAAATGAAAAAGTGTGTCCTGTGCCCACAGACAAAGTGCATTTGGCAAATGCACTACAGTCTTTCCCTCTTCTGATGCATTTCATTTCAAGTAATGCAAGTTTTAGCTGTTAGAGAGATTAGGTGATGTGACTAACTATACAGAATTAGCAGAATTAAAGTGGATTTTTAGACTAGGGGCTCATAGGGGGTTTGGACTATTCAGTGGCATTAAAACCTGTTCTAAAGAACAGGAAAATCAAGAAATAGATTGTTCTTTGCCTTTTATAATATGTTTTCTATATCTACATTTTTATTGCTTTATACATGTAGAATTTGATTTAATAGAGGGCACGACAATGTGAATCATACCATCAATGTTGAACTGATATCATTGTTTGTACCTTTAAATATTTTGGAGGGAAATTGATTTATTTAATTAATTTATGGTATAAATTGTGTGCTTTTGTTAGGATTTTATTATGTGTCTGAAGAAGTAAAATGATTATGAAAGCCCTTACACAATAAACGTATTTTTGGATTTTTAACGTCTGTGCCTGTCTCCGTATATTAGGGGTTTGCTGTTTAATTTTCTTCATGTACATAGCTAAAAGCAATATTTCACTAGGAATGACTTAGAACACTTAGCAGTCTTGATATGTAGTGCCGCAGTACAGTTCTACCATTTGATCTAAATAAAAAAGCTGACCCCATGGCAACAATGTTCTCTTTAGCTGTTAATGTGCACTTTATAGGACTTTACTCACCTAACAGTCCAAAAAAAAAAATGAAAACATAAGGCATGTCTATCCTAGGCCATATGAAAAACACAAATGTGTTATAAAATATGAGGTTTGAACAGGAAAAATGCGAGACTAATATATGGAATACAGAAAGTTGAATGAAGAAATTGAAAAATGATGAAAAGTGTCTGATATTAAAGTGCATCTTAATGATGTTACGCTGATAAAAATACCTCTGGAATAAGGCT
Source organism: Protopterus annectens (assembly GCF_019279795.1). NCBI lineage: Eukaryota > Metazoa > Chordata > Ceratodontiformes > Protopteridae > Protopterus > Protopterus annectens. The sequence continues at coordinate 1,722,450,590 of NC_056735.1, forward strand.
AAGTACAGTGATAGGATGAATTTTTTTATAACCATAAGTTTCCTATCCACATTTTTAAGGGTGCAAACACACTGTGAAATCACCCCACAATGCCACACCTTTAACAAGTAATAAAAAATAAAAAAAAAAGGCAATTCAAACACCAACAGCTTTATATTGCTGTCTTTCAGATCCTCTGCCATAAATATTTCAGTTGACAATATATTATATTCTGCAAAAGTGAGCAGGCTAAAACAATAGCTGGATTTTTAATTCTGAGCTTTTCTTCCCATATTTAAACTTTTTTTCTTCTATTTGTATCCTAATTTCTGTATTTTTACTATAAAACCAACTGCTCTATATTTTGCATCTTATACACTATTTATTCTCCGTACCTTCTTAACACAAATTCTGACACAAAGCAACTACTTTCACAACTTTGCATACAGCATGTGCAATCTTTTCAAGTGAAAATGTATTTGTTTCATTTGAAATTGTTTAATACAATTATTATTTTACCCTGGCTTTAACATACTTGATAAACAGGACATGCCTTTTTATCTTGAGCATAACTTTGTAACAAATATATGGAAGACTTCTATTATAGCTCCCATTTTTAAGAAGGGTAACAGGTCACTCTCAAAACTATAGGCCAATAAGCATGACATCCATTTTGGGAAAATGGTATGAAAGATATTTATTTCAATTTTTGTCACAGTCAATAATCCAAGATTTCATTTTGACATAAATCAGAATGATTTTTGTACAGGTAGAGCTACTCTTACTAGCTTAATAGATGTTTATGAACCTATTAGCATAGCCATGGGATTACAGGAAGGATCAGGTTATTTAGGTAATTTTTCCGAATATTTTATAATATAATAAAGAAAAATGGTGTACACTACTGTATTAGAAAGTGGATTCAACTGGTGGGAAGTCCCACAGGGATCAGTACTGGGGCCCTTTATTTGTTTAATTTGGTCTTGCTACCTTTCTAACAGATACCAAATGTTGAATGAATACATTTGCTGATGACTGCAATGTTTTTGGCAACTTCAGGCAAGGATTAAATATAAATGGTTATGTGGATAACATTACTAGATGGGCAAAAGAAAATGGCATAAAATTTAACAATAACAAGTGTCACGTTATACAGTTTGGTAAAACAGTACCTAGGTAGCCATTAAATGTTGATGGATAAGCCTTGTCAGCAGCTGATGAAATACGTTAGTTGGACATTATCAAATAAATTGTTGTTTGCTAAACATTTGTATATCATTATAAATAAAGCTGTGAGGGAACTGAAATGTTTGCTGAAGACTTATTTCAATACACAACCCATAGGAAATTATTGAATTATACAAAATGTATATTAGACCATTGCTTGAATATAATAATTCATTTTTTATGCATAAAATACAGATTTAAATAAATTAGAACAAGTACAAAGGAGGTTTACTAGAGTTGTTTATACAATGAAAAAATTGAGTTATATGGAAAGATGCAAGGAGCTTCAACTTTTCAGTTCATTAAAGATACTTTGGGGGAAATTAATACTAGCATACAATGCATATGAGGAGGATGTGAAGAAAGCACTGCTTAATCTTGAAAGAAGTAGTTTTATTCTTCATAAATATTCCAACTTGAATTTTAAAATTTGCATAAATAAATCAGTATTGGGAATTAGATTTTTAATCAGACTATCTCAAGGTTTTGAAATTTTTTTAAACAAAAAACATCTTTATTAAATTATCATGTATGACATTGGCAATCTCACATTTATATAAATAAAAACAAACCCTAGTGATACAATTTCAGTTGCAAACATTATACATCACAGAATGTGCAAACACAACTGCAGCTGCAAACATTATACATCATTTTTAGTATATCCAGTCACTGTCAGTCAACCATTACACAGATCATTCAAATCCTGCCTTCTTTAAAACCTTGTTCCTCCTCTGCATGTATCGATCCCACATTTTCCCTTTTTTCCTATATAATTTGCTCATACGCTTTTCTAAAGATCCCAGTTCCAGTCATTTTATCTTTGTTATTATCTCTGTTACTTGTAGTAAAGTTGGTTTAAATTTTGATTTCCATCTTCTCGTAATTGTTTTTTTTTTGGCAGCCATCATAATTAGATTCAGCAAGGCCTTAGTATGTGTAGGCAATCTCAATTCTGTATCATAGCTCAAAAAATCATTTCCCTACTTGCTCCAAATTGCTCACCCAGCATCTCCGACAGACCACTCTCCAGGGAACCTTTAAAGTCAGACAACTTATTACACTCCCAGAAAATATGTTGTCAGTTACCTCTTTCTTCCCCATTACACTGCCAACATTTGCTGTCCAACTGAGGAAAAACTCTTTGGAGCATGCTTAGGGTATAAAATACCTATGTAAACATTGCCAGGCAAAGATCTTAAATCTTCTAAATTTTGGTGCATATTTGAGAGACATACACAAATCCTTCCATTGTTTCTTTGTGAATTGCTTATCCAGTCTCTCTTCCCAATGCTTCCTAACCTCCTCTGACTGATTCTTATAGTTACCATGCAATATTTTATATGATCTACTAAGTATTCCTTTCTTAACTGCAACTTCTTTTCTAGATTCTATTAAAAACTCTACCAGTGCTGATCTTTTGTTTAGGACCCCCCTATTTCTTTCTCTTTGCCTATATTGTGTTATCTATCCTTGATATGGATGGCAATCTCTAACCTGCAGTCCAAATAAGTTCTTGGTGTCTTCCCTAGATATTTACTCCCAATACCTTGGTTCTTTTGCCAGTTTTCACCAATATATTCCTGTCCCCTCTTGCCAATTTTCTGTATCCCCAATTGTAGTTATCTCTATCGGCAAAATCTCCTTTCTTCATTCCCATATTGGCTTAGTTCTTAGATAAGAAATCCGAGAGTCAGAGTATAGACATGTTCAAGACTCAATTGTGCACATGGAGAGGCAATAGAGTCTTTAATCAAAATGTTTGCAGTGAGTTAATGGCAAAAACCACATTGCTGATAATTATAACTTATTAGCTTGTGAACTTATTACCACATGTGCTGCAAAAGACTTTTTATATATCATGACTGGGATTTGGAAAGGGGTACCATGAGTGATAAACCCTAACATATGTGGCCAACCATTTGTGAATACCCTTTCTAATTCAGAGAGAAATGCACCACCATGATTTTATGTGGTTAGTAGAGTCCAACTGTAGACTTACTGAGTAAGCTTTCTTAGCAGTTGGTCCATGGCCCCAAAGTAGTTTCCAATTAAAATAATGAAGTCTGTAAACAAAACACTTCTGAAGAAATTTAGTGTACTTTTTTTAAAGAAGGTAGCCTGTGAATGTGTTAGATTGTTCAGGAACTCAAGCAGTGATTTCTCATTCCTTGATTAGCTGTTTAACTGTGTTTTGCTGAAACATTCAAGTTGCATATGATGATTTGTTATGTCTGTACGCTTATTACACTTAGCTTTTTGTTCATCTGTATATTGCCTTATGATTTATTGAGTGTTAGTTCTTAATATGTAATGTGAAGTATTAGATGGAATTATTTAAGTGGTCAGTGGCTGGTATTCTGAAATTTGTTTTTTGAGTCTGTCCTGCTGAATGTAACTTCACAAGATATGGGGCTGAGCTTTCTCTGAGGTTAGCTTTTGAGTTTGGTTATTGTAGAAAGGGTTATCATGTGCCTACCCCCCACCCCACAACTGGAGGACATGGGAGGTTTGACCACACATGAAATTTTTAAAATGATTGTGCCTGATATTTGCCAAAGCTGAGTTAGTCAGCTTCTCTCAGAGGGATGAGCTTTTCTGTATTGGTTATAATGGTAGCACTCTATGGTTGAATTGTTTGGACATTTTAATTATAATACACAGTTCTTGGTAGCACATCCTTTGACCTTTTTACTGTTTTGTTCTATTCTGAAAAAAAAAAAACTTTTGGGTATTCTTATAATATTAGTTTTTATAGCATCATAATCTAGATTTCATCCGAGATTGATCCACCATAAAGAGTCAGTAAGCAGTGCATACATACATACATACATACATACATACATACATACATGCACTGCCAGACAGAAATGTCAGCTTGAAATTTGAAGGCAAAGAATGATTGCCAACAAAAGATGTAGAAACATGGCAATATTAGTCTATGGCTCAGGTCATCATAATATCTCAGTTTTTCTACATTCTGATGCAATTGTCCCATGAAAATACTGCTTAAGAATGTCACTGGGATAAAAATGATGATTTTGCTCACTTGGATCAAAAAAATCCCCTTGAATGCATTATATCAATTAGTTTGCAACAAATAATTTATATAGCAGTATGCCATGTTGTCCCAGTCCCCTTCAATACCACACATCACACCAAATGACATTTGACGACCTTTATTAGATTTCCATAACATAGCTTTGATCAATTTTATTAATTTCAACTATTCATGATATAATTGATATCAAATACCGCACAACATCCTTGTAATGGTAAGCAGGGCAGCGTACCTACTCACCCTGCCCCAGCAAGCAGCGTCCATACTTCTACTCACTTATGAAGCAGCATCCCATCTCACTTCATACACCATTCATTGTAAAGTTAATCAGAGCAGCATACCTACTCACTCGGCCCAACAAGCAGGGTCCATACCTCTGCTCACTCACTTTACTTATCAAGCTTCCTCCAACTACTCTTTTCCTTTTCCGAGATCCCTGAAATGAACATCCAGACATCAGAGGGGGAACAGAAGAGGGCAAGCCTATCCCTCTTCTCCACCAACCAGCCCGATCAGGCTGTTCCCCCTCCCGTCTACCCAAAATTGTTCAATCTACTTCCCATAAAGGGAAGGTTCAATCCAAACATCATTTGGTGTACAATAATTACCTGGACATTACCAGCCCTTGGCAATTATCTGGACATCACCAGCCTTTGACAATTACCTAATGCTTACCAAAGCCTCCCCTGTGACTGGAGCAAGAATACTCAACCCCAACCCCCAACACTACCCGACCCCTTCAAGGAAGACCCCAGCTAACAATACAATGTGAAGTTCAATTCTGGTACTCCCCAGCAATTTCAAGCAAACAAGACATTACCTTGCAACTACATATTCAGTTGCACTGCTGGAAAACCCCACTGCCTACCCTTAGCCTTTCCACTTGAAGGGTCTCTGAACACAGAGCTCTAATATGCCTTAATAAGGTGATTACTCAGCCCTACATTGTGCCCCATTCTGGAGGCAAGGAATCCATCCTATGAAAATGTCACCTTTCAGATCCCCTTTCCAAGCCACCGCATGAAGCCTTCTGACCTTCAGCAATCTGCAAAGAAAAGAAAACAATAAATCCTATGTGCACACATACCAATAACTACTTAACATGGAGGCCCTGATAAGTGCCCCTGCCACCCCATCTAGTGTTTGCCAAACTTTGCACCAAAGTATGGAACCAGCCCCCCCCCTTTTTTTTTCTTTTCAACTCATATCCCCAGAAATAAGAACCGAACTTGTCTAACTTGTACTCATCCCCGAGCCAGTAGCCTAATAACTTCCTATGATACTCAGATTGTTGTGGCTCCACCCCACCCACAGCAACGTGCCTTAATGAACATTACATAACATAAATTACTTGTAACCTCATTAAGCCCACTACCGAGTCCCAAACTCTTACCTAAATGGCTGCTGTTCCCTTTAGTGGGAACAACTTTCCAACATTGATCTAACATACTGACAGTACCACCACTTAAGCTTAAATTCAACTCAAATGCATGTCCTTCTCTGGATAACCATGTAAATCCTCTACCAAAATCAAATTTGAAATACACTTACTTCAGCCAGTAACTGTTGCCCAATTGAGCTCACCCTGTGTAACCTCCTCACTCGCCACTGTCTCCATCATCTGCGAACTCACTGTGTGGTATCTGAGATTTCACTGTTATCGCCACAACAGATACTCAGCACACCACCTACAAAGAGAAGGAGAAAAAGTAAGCCCTCTAATATGTAAAGAGAAAGCTCCACCTTATACCTACCTATTCCAAATCACAGCCACTGCATTCCAAGACCCCATCTGCAAGAAAGAAAAGAGATATAAATACCACACATTCCAAGACCTCAAGGACAGCCTATCCTGCCAACCCTGGAAGGAATGTACCCCTGCCACTCCCATATATGGCAAGGCATCCAAAACTGAGGCAATGCCTCCGCTGACCCTATTAAATACCCAAGATAGATTTACTACCAGTCGAGTACGTTACCACTAAACTCCACACATGAAGTGACCTATCAATAACCACTACCCGGGTAAACTACAATTGACCGAATAATGAGTTTTGAATGCTCTGAAGGATGTGGAGTCTCAAACTCAAATGTTTGTCATTAATCACTGACTTCAATCCTGTTTGCCAGAAAATACTTGTTAGACTGTCCTAGCAATATGTTAACTTATAGAACATAAGCAGTCATTAATCAAGAATTAAATAGGTCAAACTTATACTGTTTAGATGGATTTTCCAATATCCCCAAGAAATATATGAAGTTCAGTTTTCTGTTGTGAAGCAACATCTTTATAATAAATCATTATTGCATTTTTTTTTTCTTTGAATAACTTTTCCTTATTAGCAATATTTTACCATACCATAAAGTATTACTAGTTTTATAAAGAGAACACAAATGTAATTACAAAACAGCACACCCTGTCCCACAGCATAACTTTGTACAAAATGGTGATAGCAACAGCCCTGGCACAAGAAACCTCCCAATGGGCCTAAATTCATGACGAACAAACTACATGAGAAACCTGAATGCTCTGCAAAAGTTAATAGAATAACAGGTTCACATTGGCATGAATTGACTGCCAGCTGAATGTGGAAAACCAATCACCTCCCTGTTAACAGACCTGAATTAAGTGTAGGTCCTAACTAAATCTATACATGTTACCTCTAGCAACCCCCATGAGGTCTGGGGCAAAATCTGGAGACAGCTGAGAGGAATACTTTCTATGCAATTACAGCAGCTGAAAGTAAAGCCATGCTTCAGTGCCCAGGGCACCACAGAGCACCTGTGTGGAGGGAGACACGCTTTACTGCTCTCTGAGCCTACCAGTAACTACTTATCCCACATAGCCAAGGTGCTAAAATAACAAAAGGTTTGTAAATCACTAACTTGACAACCAATAAATTTATGAGCAGCAAAGCAAAACATCAGGGGACAGCACGATTCAAGACTCCATGTTAGTCTACCTAATCTACACTACATACCCATTCAGATACATTTTAATGATGACACCAATCCACTTGGCTCTCTAATGTTTCACTTCTCTCGCATCCTTTGCAGCAGACCTTGTCGACCAATGGTATCATTCCCTCAATCACTGCTTCAAGGAAATGCTCATCTCTCCCTTGCGCTTTTCCCCCAACACCTCGACAAAGCAAGCTCATCTCCAGAACCAAAGAGTGCCAATTAATTGTGAATGCACATCAGTGAGCTACCCCCCCACCCCATAGTGGAAATACATTTATCAACCACCACTAATTAGCCGATAACCCCACTGGCAAATGAGTAGCATAAATTACCAAAGAGCCACCAGAGCATGCACATTTGCCCCCCACTGACCCTCTACAGGACTACCGGTGCGAAACACAGGTAGCATAAGATGAATGTCGAGCTGTCCCAGATCCATCTAACTGCACAACCAGGTGAAACAGCACTATACTCACAACAGCACTCCCCGCAGAAACAGAAGAAGCAGCAGAAATCAACCAAAATTTTAGAGCGACCATAAGGTGAAAGCCTTAGTTTAATCTCATGCCTTCCAGCAAATGCTGCATTCCCCTTGTACCGTGAAAGGCCTGTAACTCCTTAAATCACAAACTACCTCTTCACTGGAAAAGGAAAACACCAACACTTTAGCATGGAATAACAATGCCCCACAGCCCGCGAAAAACTTTTTACCTGAAATACCTTCTCTTGCTTACCTTGAACAAGCTTAAACTGTTTTTTTAACTGTTTGTTGCATTATATATTATTTGCACTTAAAGTTTCATTTAGTCGAAAATTGGTCAAAAGTTGTTTGTTTGTTTGTTAATTTAACTGTTGAGGCTGCCCACTAAAGTGTGCTAGCCTGTGTAACTGATTTATTACTGTTTCCTGCATTTCTGTGTGCTTTCTATCTCAAAACAAAACCCCCAAAAATCCTTGTTTTCCGCCTCTCCTCGACTAGTTTAGACCAGTATACAGGCTTTGCTGTATTCTGGGCTGTGGTGTAGTTCCTGTGGTGTCCATTGCCTTACTTGGATAGAAGGAAGTTTCTTTGCTCACCAGTGGGAGTGGGGTGCCTTGAGCAGCCTATCTGTCCCTGAAGGAGTGACCTCAGCACGAGAGCTTGTAGTAATTGGTTGTTTTGGACCATTTCTAGCTCTTTTGAAGTTCCCTGTTTAAAATCCGCCTCTGAGCATTTTTTTCTGGCTATACTACTCAGCAACAGCTCCTCGTGGTCCTGCAGAGTGGTCCTAGCAACAGAGAACTGAGAAAAGCAACTACTTTCCTGATTTAAGTATTTTTTTGCTGTTTTTTACCTGAAATACCTTCTCTTGCTTACCTTGAACAAGCTTAAACTGTTTAACTGTTTGTTGCATTATATATTATTTGCACTTAAAGTTTCATTTAGTCGAAAATTGGTCGAAAGTTGTTTGTTTGTTTGTTAATTTAACTGTTGAGGCTGCCCACTAAAGTGTGCTAGCCTGTGTAACTGATTTATTACTGTTTCCTGAATTTCTGTGTGCTTTCTATCTCAAAAACAAAAAACCCCCAAAAAATATCCTTGTTTTCCCGCCTCTCCTCGACTAGTTTAGACCAGTATACAGGCTTTGCTGTATTCTGGGCTGTGGTGTAGTTCCTGTGGTGTCCATTGCCTTACTTGGATAGAAGGAAGTTTCTTTGCTCACCAGTGGGAGTGGGGAGCCTTGAGCAGCCTATCTGTCCCTGAAGGAGTGACCTCAGCACAAGAACCTGTAGTAATTGGTTGTTTTGGACCATTTCTAGCTCTTTTGAAGTTCCCTGTTTAAAATCCGCATTTGCACGGCTTTGCGCAGTTGTGCGCATAGCGCAGCGCCAGTTAAACAAGGTTAAACTTTTTCGGCTTCGCCAAGTCTGCTCTTCAAATTTTCCCTTAAGAAAGCTCTACTCTTATAATAACCTAGTCTAATCGCTTTATTGTAAGCCTAGCACTTGTTCTCAAAATCTCTCTTCTAAGAAAGCACTCACTAACTAAAGTAAGCACTACATCCACCTACCTTCCCTGTGAGTACCCACTTCCCCTTAAAGGCACAGCACTCCCTTATAATATTCTAGCATGTCGAGTGGTAGATTGCTGGCATCCTCTCCGGTTCAACTGGTTAATCTGGGAATCTTGAGACAATGCTACAATTGTCTCATGTACACAGACAACCCTCTCCTCCTCCCAACAAACACAAATACATGTGAGAGATGCAACTATATAGCCAAACTAGAGGCTGAACTCTCTCAAATCAGGACTGGCAAGACCAGACAGGAGGGGAAGGTAACCACACACACACCAAACCCGGTCCCACATAGACCTACCACAACTGCAAACCAAACACATAAAAACACAAAGACATACTCGGAGGCTCTAACAAAAAACTTACCAAAACAACAGAGGCTCCCAAAGCAGACACCCAAAAATCCACCACCTCAAAACATAACACATGTATCACATACTTCAATAAATCAGTGTGTCAAACAATCACAGCCCTTAAGGCCAAACACCATGCCTGATACACTAGTAATAGGTGACTCTATAGTCAGACACACTGACGTTCCGCTTACCAGGCTGAACAAGGAGAGGGTAATGGTGAGCTGCTTATCGGGAGCTAGGATCCGCCACATAACACATGCACTCAGGTCACTCCAAAGCAAGTACAAATATGACTCCATCATTGTCCATGCCAGCATGAATGACCTGAGATGTACCTCCCTGGACTACATGAAAAGAGACATAGAGGAGCTCTCTGATTATGTAGCCCAGGCTGGTATGACCCTGACCCTGAGCAGCATCTTGCCCTCACCAAGAATGATGCCACAATACAAAGACAAGATGACCAGCTTTAATAATTGGCTCAAATACTGGTGTCATTCTAGGGGGATCCAATGTCTGTCTGCTTGGGATGACATGCTTGACAAGCCACGCTGCTTCGCAAGGGATGGCTTGCATCTGTCACCACTGGGCTTCCGGATATTGGCTAAGGCTCTTGCCTCCCCCATAGTGCCTTTTTAGGCAAGGCTCAAAAGACAAACCCACCTCCTTAGAAAACAAAAATGGAAAAAAATTAAGGGTAATGCTGCTCAACACCAGAAGTCTAAATCTCAAGATGCAGGCTCTCGAAGCACTCCTCAGTATGGAGGACATCGATGTCTGTGCAGTAACTGAAACCTGGTTCAAGGCTCCTGAGAGCACCCCAGCACTACCAGGCTATACCTCGTATCATGCTTTTCGGCCCCAAAACTCGGGCCAAACCAAAAAGGGAGGGGGAGTGTCCATATTCATCAAGGACACCCACACCTCCAGGTTAGTGGCAACACATGAAGCATCAGAGACCATCCAGGTGCAACTAATCGTAGGCAAAACTGTTATACAACTGGTAGCATGTTACAGACCACCCTCCCAATCTCAGGAACCCCACTCAGCCTTCCTGAAGACATTGAAGGATATGAATGTCTCACCAAACACCATCATATTGGGAGACTTCAACTACCCTAACATAGACTGGGTGCATTATTCTAGCCCAAACACCCTAGCCCAAAGGTTCCTGGAATTCATAAATTCAAACGCAATGGAACAGCTAGTCACCTCTCCCACAAGGGGAGATAATATACTAGACCTGATCATCACAAACATGGGGACAAAGTGCTCCATACCGGAAGTATACCCTTCACTAGTGAGGTCTGACCACAAACTAATCACCCTGGATATATATATCTCACCTCCACCCCAACACAAAAGACTACAGTGAAAAACTTCTCAAAAGCCAACTTTACACTTCTTAAAACTGAGATGGTATCCTTTAAGCCCACTGGGACAGTGGAAACCACATCCCACAATGCAGAATCCTTCACAAATGCTTTCTACGGACATCTCCAAGAATGTATGGATCATGCAATCCCAAATAAAACCAAGACCCTCTCCACCAAGGGCAGGCGTCCTGTCTGGTGGACCCCAGCCATAAACAAATTGTATAGCAAAAGAAGGAAGCTACTGCACGACAGAGCAAAATCCCATAAAGAGAAGGCATCTCTGATCAGCACTAGTAGAAAGCTACATTCTCTCATAAAAACATCCAAGGCCAACTTTGAGAGAAAAATCGCTATGGACACTAAAGATAACCACAAGGCCTTCTTCAGCTATGTTAGAAACCTGGGCGGAAACCCTCAGATATGTTCAGAGTTAGTTCACAATGACAAAAAATACACTGAACCCACAGATATTGCCAACATTCTGGCAGACAGGTTCAGTGCAAATTTCTCCCCCCCTCACCCCCAAAAGAAGAAATACTTATCCCAGCTGACTGTAACCTCCCTGTCATCTCAGATGTCCAGGTGAGAACCGCCCTCAGCAAAGCTAAAAACACAGCATCAATGGGACCCGACAGTATCCCGGGTTGCGTGCTACGTGAACTCCAAGAGGAGCTAAACCCGCACATAAAAATGCTATTTAACCTTAGCCTTACTACAGGATATGTACCTGAAAATTGGCGTACAGCAACAGTAGTCCCACTCCACAAAGGAGGCACCTCTACTGACCCTGGTAACTACCGCCCCATAAGCTTAACCAGCCTGGTCTGCAAAGCTATGGAAAGAATCATTATGGAACTAATAAATAGAGACATTGGGGACTTACAGACACTTGATCCCACCCAGTTCGGCTTTGTAAAAGGCAGATCCTGCCTTTTAAACCTGATTGACTTTTTCGAAACAGTCACTAGAGCCATTGACGAGGGCAAAGCAGTCCATACAGCCTACCTGGACTTGGCTAAAGCTTTCGACACAATACCCCACTCTGGCATCATAGACAAGCTCAACAGCTTAAATGTAAATCCATATGTCACAAGATGGGTGGTAAACTGGCTAAAGGATAGAACCCATAAAGTCAAAATCGCTGGAGCCATGTCAGACTCAAAGCCAGTGACAAGTGGTGTCCCACAGGGCTCTGTCCTGGGACCCCTCTTGTTCGGCATTTATTTTTCAGATGTGAAAGCAAACATGGGAGGGTTGTGGGTGACAAAGTTCGCAGATGACTGCAAACTAGGCACCATAGTCGATACACCAGCTGACACATACATCCTACAGAAAGGCCTCACTGAAACGGACAACTGGTGCCGGAGTCATGGCCTTAAACTAAATGCCAAAAAATGTATAGTCATCCCCTTTGGGAAAAACAAAGTGCCCACAAATTATCACATAGGTGGTAACCCACTGAGTACAGAAAAAGTAATCAGAGACCTGGGGACCCAAGTCGATAGTGACCTCTCATTTGACACCCATGTTGCCAAAGTGGTTAGAAAGACTTTCTACCTTGCCCACCTTATCATGAAGGGATTCACATCCAGATCAAAGGAGGTCATTGTGCCCCTGTACTCCTCCCTTATCAGGCCCATGATTGAGTACAATGCCCCATTTGGTATGTACCTCACCCGGCACTTGCATCAGCTAGAGAGACCCCAAAAGTACCTCACCAAGAGGATCAAGGGTCTCAAACATATGTCATATGCTGCCAGACTAAAGAAACTCCAGCTCTATTCAGTAGCATACCACCTACTCAGAGGTGATCTGTGCCTGATGTACAAGGCCATGTCCAACCAGGAATTGATGGACATGCTACACCTCAAAAAATCCAAATCCATCAGAACCACGAGAGCTAAAGATTTGAACCTCAGCACAAATATGAATAGGACATGCTGGAGGGACAGATTCATAACTCAGAGGCTTCCCATACTCTGGAACAGAATCCCAGTTTATGTTAGGCAGAGCCCCTCACTGACTCTCTTCAAGAGAAATCTTGACGAGTGGATGGGAGATTGTAGGTTTACCCCAGGGGTCATCTCTGTGTCACTGCTAGACAGAGGCACAGTAAACTAATTCTATTATGTAAGGGGGACTTCACTGTGTCACTACTAGACAGAGGCACAGTATTCTAAATCTATTCTGTTCACTTTTGTACCATTACATGGGGTGGTGAAAGCCACATCACTATGGCTAGGCTTATAAGTGCCCCAGGGCAGATAGCCTAGTACTAAACTATGAAACTATGAAACTATGAAAGCCTCCAGCGAGCCAACCGAGGAGAAAAGGCAACCTCAAAAGAAAAAAAAAACACCCAGGGTGCAGTCCAGACACCACAACCAAGCAATCCAAGCCCCCCGGACAACCATGAGCACACCGTACCACATGCCCCAACAAACCAATCATTCACAACCAGCCACCTCTACATCCGAGACAACAAGATGATCCAGATGACTGCCACCCCAAAGGCAAACTCAGAAAACCCACCACGGCCCCTTGAGAAACAACCCCAGCACACCAGCCTGGAACACAAGGCACCAGCCGAGAAAGGAACACCCTCTCATGCCCCACCAAAGGGCCGACCGCAGGGAGACAAAACCCAGAGTATGCCCCACCCAATGCACAGCCCCAAACCCAGAAGCCCGCAACCAGCAACACACCTGGGAAACAACCCATCCACCAGCAGAAAACAGCATGAACACCACCAAAGGCACCATATCCAACCAAAGGATCCCACGGCAACAGGGGCTGCGGACAGCCAAAGGAAAATTCATCACCTGCGTCCACGAATGCAAACCTGAGCCACATTCAGTCCAGTGCTATCCCACATCTTATCCACCAGGGCAGTAGTACACCAATCAACAGACCACCTGCAGGCAGGTCCCGTCCCAGTCACTGTTCTTACACAGTTTCTGTCCCTGCCTACCCACACTGCACCCCATCACTTGCACCACCGACTACCAACACAACTCCTCAATTTCCTCTCAAGAACCAAGAGACACAACGAGAGCCAAAGCCTTCTGATCAGGAACGATTCAAATGCTGCTGTCACTCACATGCAACAGCTGACAGAATAACAGGCCATGCATCAACACACACCCCCTAAAGAAGTCCGGAACCCAAATGAGCCCAACGACTGCACTCCTCAACAGAAGCACCACATTTCCACGAGCACGTCACATCTCCCAGCCCACAAAAACCTTGCAAGGCCAGGCTGAAATGCACCACAACAGCCTCTCTGCACATGCCATGTAGAAATCAGGAGCACTGCCAGAAAAGGGGGACAAACACCTATCCTGCCCCTAGCCTTCACCCAGCTGAAAAAACTTGCTCGGAGCGGGTTTTTTTTTTATTTTTTTATTTTAAGCTATTGGACCAGTCACCTCCCCCACAATCAAAGTCCCTCACTCAAACCACCACACCACTAACACACCCAACCACCTGAAGCCAAATGGACGTGCACTGTATATGGGCCAGGAAACATGCCCCACCATGTGCTTTCTACCATACACCACTAATAATAAAAACAGTCCATATACTTAAAAGACCTCAACTTTAACATACATACCTATATCCATACCCTATATCCCAGTTACTCACCTCCTTATCTCCACCACCAAACCAAGGCCTACCTGACCAAGGAACCCACTGGTCGTCAGGACATGAACCTGCCTGTAGCAAGTTCACGCCAAAATGTGACTGCTTAACCCAACTACACTAGACTAAACCTCTTAAGCCCCTCCCCATCATTATCTCACTTCCTCCCAACCAACCCTGCCTCCACTTAACCCTTTCACCTCCCTAACCCACTTAACTCCTCTTAAATTAACCTACCCCCCCCCATGAAGATGTTGGGACAACTTAGTTTGTTCAAACTTAATTTATACAGTTAATTATGTCAGAGAAGCAAATGTTTTCTCCTCAAACCCCAAGTAAAATAAATAGTCTTACAGAGTATCAAAATTACACTAGAGAATAATACTAACTTTTCCAAAAATTAAGAAGTATGGTCATTACCCCAAATGCATCTATCTCATATAAACTTTTGCAGAAATAGAACTGTGACCATTTCATATAAAAGAATAACCAACAGGTAGTCAAACATTGTTGGAATAATTAATGTCACAAAATATATTTCACTTGACATATCACTGTGAACAGGGACTGCCATTTCAGCACCATGGGCAGGCAGTCTGCTTCAGTTTAACATACAACTTCATAGGCTTTTTAGGCTCACATTTCATTACTTACCTCCATTTAGAAGGAAAGGAACCACTTTTAATTTTTTTTCATAGGATCATTACTATCACATTTCATCACAGTTTCTTACCACCACTGTGTACATTACTACTATGTGCTAGTAAATCTTATTTGGATAGGGTTCTAATTCTAGCTAAAGTACATGCAGCACTACCCGGACCAGCAGTTTCTCCTCATAAAATAAACTTTTTAAACAAATGAAAGCCCTTGCCTAACATATGATTTTTATACTATATAATGTGGTGATGGATATTCGTTAGATGCTGCCAAATTTTCACCTAACATTTAAATGGGGAATGACTTACAGCAACTTTCTTAGCAGCACAGTACATTGTTCAGGTCTACTTTATGCACTCAAAACATGAAAAATCTGAATAGCGCAACACATAAAGAGCGAACCGTGAATACTTTGAACGAATGAAACCGCAAAAGTGGAAATATCGAATTTGCACAGTTGGCCCATCTGTGGTATAGCTCCGTAAGGTAAGTGTGCGATAGTTACGGACCTTAGGGTTAGGGAGGGGTTAAGGTAAGTGTATAGGTAGGTAGTGTATGTAAGGTTTTGTGTAGGTAATGTATGTAAGGTTTAGTGTAGGGTTTTGTTAAGTGTATGTGTGTGGAATAGTTAGTTTATTTGGGTATAGCTCCGTAGGGGAAGCGTGCGGTAGTTACAGACCTTAGGGTTAGGGAGGGGTTAAGGATAGTGCATAGATAGTTGTGTATGTGGGGTTTAGTGTAGGGTTAGCAATAGGGTTTTGGTGCTTTAATTTAGGGTTAGAAGTAGGGTTTAGGTTAGTGTATGTATGTTTTTTTTATTGTGTTTGGGTAGGTATTGTGTTGTGGGTGGTGGGTTGGCTGACTATGATGGTTCGAGGTTTTAAATTTCAGGCTTTAGTATGTTCGACGTATTCGCGGTTCGTTCTTTATGTGTTGCGCTATTTTGATTTGGGTTATTTGTGTTTTGAGCGCATAAAGTAGACCGCATTGTTCCACTATAGCTCAGGAAAAATATATTAAATAAACTTAGCTAACTAAGATCTTAGATTAGAAGTACCTGAGCTCATAAACAAGTTACTGCAATAGTTCTAAAAAATAAATTTTCTTTTGCAGATGGGGGGGGGGGGGCGCACCTTGCCCCTTTGCATCCTCCACACCCCACTAATTTTAAGCTCAATGCACCTCAAACAAAGAATAATCACTGACAGATAGAGTAAAACATGTCTAATTCAATCTCCTGGAGGCTTTGAGATCAGACCACACATTAATTAGATACATATCAGGAAGAGCGTGTCTGAGAAGCAACTGATGATTCAGGCTTTAGTACTTGAGCTGTTGTGCTACAAACTCTGATGATTTGGGCAGTTGACTGTAAGGTACTCCATACGTGCATGAGTATGCATACCCTAACAGGACTACAGCAAACTGATGGTCAGGGTATGTGCAGAACCAATTTGTATATATGCAGACACAGAAGCTGTTGTTAGGCAAGTAGCGTCTCGATGGGCAAAGTGTTTATGCAAAAACTGTGCTTCATTTCTAATGCAGATAAGCTTTTGGAGAAGACATTTTAAAGTATTAAACGTAAAGGGAAGGAATGACATCAGAATCAGAAACGTATGTATTCTTTAAACGGGTCGCACTGATACTGAGAGTAAGTTAGTGTTCTTGGACTTAACAAGGAAATTCAGTGTTTTAAAAGGATTGTAATTTATACAATATCAATACTTCTAAAGCAGTGTGCAAGTGTGTATAAGGAATGCATCTATTTATTATAATTGTGGGAGTTATAAATGAGAAGTGTAGGATATAACACTTCACACAACTGTTGGAGTTTGGTACTAATTCAGATGTATGATGATATAAACCCCTTTAACAGTTCACTTTTAATTTTTAAATTTCTTTGTCAGCCTTATAGCAGAAATCCCAGAAAAAATAGAAATGTGCATGTGTCAGTGTAACTGTATGTGTGCATGTAGCTCTATATAGTATATATATATATATATATATATATATATATATATATATATATATATATATATATATATATATCTGTATAGGTTCGCTTCTAAATCCTGAAAGCCCAAAATCCTGAAACCCAAGATACTGAGACCAAAATCTTGAAAGTTCAAAATACTGAAAACTCTAAATACTGAATCTCATAATATTGAAAACACACAGGATACCACCACTTACTATATTACAGCACAAGTACATACAGAAACATATTACTCTTCAACAATAAACGGGGGGGCAAGCCTTCCTGGACCCCCACACCCCCTGCTACTTAAATATATCAACTCCAAGACCGCACTCCAGAGAACAAAATGGCAAACATACCATTACGTGCTTCATGACTTGTAACCTTAGTCACATTCCCTTCTAATTTGCTATACTACAACATAACTCATCTTAGTGTAGCAAAGTGCAATCTTGGAGTTGATATAATTAAGTAGCAGGGGGTGTGGGGGGCACAGTCCCACAGTGTAGATAGTCAGCTTTCCTTTGATAACCATGTTGCCAAAGTGGTTAGAAAATCCTTCTATGTGACCCATCTGATCACGAAAGGGTTCGCATCAAGATCTAAGGATGTAATGGTGCCCCTCTACTCTTCCCTCATCAGACCCATTATTGAGGACAATGCACCAATTGGAATGTACCTGGCTAGACATCTCCAGCAGCTGGAGAGACCACAAAGGTACCTAACCAAGAGGATTACTGGCCTCAAACAGTTGCCCTATGCAGCACGATTGAAAAAGCTAAGACTGTTCTCTGTTGCATACCGCTTTCTCAGAGGCGATCTCTGTCTAACGTACAGAGCCATGTCCAACCCAGAATTGTTGAACATGCTCCATCTTAGCAAAACCAAATCTACTCGAGCTACACGCTCTACGGATATAAACCTCAACACAACAATGAATAGAACATGCTGGAGGGATAGATTCCCTTTGCAGAGACTTCCCTTACTATGGAACAGGGTCCCGATCTACATAAGACAGAGCCCCTCACTATCACTCTTCAAGAGGAACCTTGATGAGTGGATGGGTAACAGAAAGTTCACACTGGGGATCACACCAACAGCACTACTAGATAGGGGCCAAGGGTACTAGCTGCTAGTACAAGGGTCTAGGGAACTACTAAAGGGGCGGTGAATACCGCACAATGTGGCTGGGCTAATATATGCCTTCGGGCAGATAGCCCAGTACCAACCTATGAACCTATATGGGGGGTACAAGGGGGCTTGCCCCCCTGCTTACAGTTGAATAAGAATAATATGGTTTGTCTTTTATTTCTTTCTGTATGTATTTGTACTTACAGTATTTCAGCTGTATTGCATGCATGTCTGTTATTTTAGTGTTGTGGCAATAGGTGTGCCAAAGGTTAACAGTATATGAAGTTTTCCTCTGATGATCTTCAAAAAATGGACACTTTACTTCTGGACTTATGAGGCCAAGAGAAGGCAGTACTAAATAACAACTAGTAAAAGCTAGTAAAAAGTGACATATGTGGTAAGGTGGACAACCAGTAGGTTGAAAGATGGATCCACATACTTTAGCTGTTTCCTTGGAAAATATGAATATTAGTCATATGCTCCAGGGCTCAGTACCCCTCCTATCCATCAGTTACTTCTCCAAACTCCAGACCTGAAATAAGGACCTTTGGCTAATTACATTTGAATGTGACTTCAGACTGTACATATAGTCAGATCTCCCTCTTTCATGCATTATGAAATGGCCTTGTGAAACAATTTCCTTGTATTTTCTATTTTTTTTTCATGATTCTGTATCCAGGACTGCAAATAAAGCAGATATTGTGACAAAGAAATTACTGAAAATAATGCCGCCAAGTTTGTTTTCACTTTTACCCACAATACCCATATACAGCTACCTCTAAAAAAATGAAAAACTAAGTATTTAGAACACCAATGACGTCTTTTTTGTTTGATCATTCAGGTTTAGTTCTTGTGATCAAACCACAGTCAGATCAAGTAGTACCTGTATCCATTGTAAGCCTAACAACAAGTATGATTAGATACAATTTATTTCATTGGAAGATTTTCCAATGCAGAATATGCGTAATACCTTTTCAGTCATGAAAATTAGGACCATCTAGTTCATTATCATTTAACAATATGCAGGATTATGAAGATACATGCGAAGAAACTAAACTTTAACCTGAATTTATGAACATTCATGAGACAGCATCAACTAGAAATGTAAATAAACAAATTATAAGTAGAATCATCCACTATACAGCAGTCTACTGAGACCCACCATTTTCATTAAGTGATACTACGTACATATTTGTAAATTAAAACAGAATTTAACATTTTCCATAATATATCAAGTAATAAATATTAACAATTATTTCCATGTATTTGACAAGAATACTTTTTAAATCCATTTAAATATAATATTATTTACTATATTTGCATAGTTAAATTCAATTAGTATTTTCCACATTAGATTTGTCTGAAGCCAGATTATTTAAGGTTTCTGAACAGTCTGGTGTCTTCTGGTCTATTCATCAGGAATGATTTTGTAGTTCTTCTTAGTAACATCCATTTATCAATAGTGATGTTCCTCTGTGTGAAACTGTGTTGATTATTTTGGCACTGAAAGAAATAACATTTTTGCTGGCATTTTGTGAAATTTTGAGTACAGTAAACATCTGTTGTGAGTAGTGTTTCCACAATGCTTCTTTGGCTATGAATATTTCACATCACAGTATTACTGTACTTAATTTGCATCAGAATGCCCATTTAATATTTTGTTACAACCCTGCACCACTCAGAATAATGTTTGCCTCATTTCATCAGCTGCACTTGAACTATAGTGCTCAGTATTGTTCCAGACTTGAAATACTTGTGCACGAACAACTCACATCATTCTGTTTGATGCATAATCCGAATAATAACTGTGCAATATTGTGCAAACAACAAGAGAGACATGGAAATTGGCACTATTAAATGTTGATCTAGGAAAACGTGACTAATATGAGAAGATGGTGCCTAGTGTCAAGGCATGAAACTGCAGTTCTGAAGTCGATTTATTCTTGTGCTCTAGGAATAACAAACTGCTACGGATTAGCAACATACTGCTCAGCAGAAAGCTTAAATGACAAGTAACCTTCTGTCCGTGTTTATTGTAATTTGTGTCACATGGAGAAGCAATTCCCAAAGATTTGAGTTAAGAATTACCATCCCGTATAATACGTTTTTCCCAGGAATCGATGCACCTGTATTGACAATTGCATGGCAGTTGCTTGCCTTGTTGGTTGTGATATTATCTCTCATTGTCAGAGGTGTAAGATGTCTTTTATTTCACTTGCCTCCTTTGTTTTATAAACATCATGATGCAGGCGTGATGCTCAGGTTTTTCAGTAGCACCAGTTTGGACAGTATAATGCTGAAAGAAGAACACATGCATGACTCATAGAACGAATTCCTGTGCTTTCATAAGTGAACTTACTTTATGTTCTCATTATATTTCAGTTTTATTCATATTAAGGAGAAAGTATGTCTCCTATACTAAGGCAGACTTTAAACCTTATTCATAAAAATATTAACTTGCTCACATTTCACACTCATTTGTATATTTGTAATAGAAGCAGAGTGTTTAGGAAACATGCATATTCTATATTTAGAATAACATAAACAGTCTTCGTAAGTATTCTACTCACCTTCAGTGCAAAATATTTACAACACTATTAACAATCTGCATTAAAATAAGTATTTTTTCACATTTGCTACACATATTTAAAATAATTAATCACAGAGTGAAAGTCATAAAGTGAATAATATCAAAGAATGAATTTTCTGATTTTGAATTTACTTCAACAACATTGTCAATTCCTAGTGAGTCTGCAGCTTGTGAAGATATAATTAAGCTGATAGCACTGGAATATGAAATTATAAAATAGATCAAAGAATTTTGCACACATTTAAGAACATTGCCAAAATACTTCTGCTTACATTAAAAGGTATAGACACCAACCTAAAGCAATCTATCATCTCTCTCATTAAGCATCACATTTCCTTTAAAATATTTTACAGTACCTAAGAATAAATGGGTCTATATTATAACAATGAATGATCAGATGATCAAATGTTGTTATATCGAACCCTAAATGCCGAAAATCCAAAACAGCAAACAACCAGAAGAGCGATTTTTTTTCCGATCTGATCATTCGCTGTTCTAAAGTATAAATAAATGTACTCCATAGTTGTACTAAAATACTTTATGACACTGAATTTTAGCTTTAATGTTAATTTTTGAAAGCCAAACCAATACATTGAATAAAATAAAAAAAAAAATCACTGTACCACATGCTCAGGAGGATAGGTGTAAAAAGTCAGGTAACACATAGACTGAGTCTATCCTATTGTATTAAAAGTGATCCTATTAATATTATTACATACTGACATTCTTCACTTATGAAATCACCATTTTAAATTTCAAATGTTAAAATCAAGAGTCTCATTTTAACTAACATTGTATTTCTAAATAGTTATTCAGTCTATAATATATAACATCAAGGGTAATTACATGTATAAACATAGTTTATCATTTCCAAATACTAAATAATATTCTACTTAGTAGAATCGTAATGAATCAGTTGTTTCCTGTTTCATTTTTGGAGTGACGCAAGCTTTGCATTCACAGTGTTCTATTTTCCAACCACCGTCTTTTTTGGTGTCAGTGAAATGTTTTCTTTCTTTACCGCTGATCATGTTATGGTTGTATTACCAGCATTCATATTTTTGTCTTCTGCAATATATATATATATATATATATATATATATATTATATATATATATATATATATATATATATATATATAATATATATATATATATATATATATATATAGATAGATAGATCTTCTTCAAAATGTTGACTTAACAGAATTTTCAAATTCTAAACCTACCATATATATATATATATATATATATATATATATATATATATATATATATATAATATATATATATATATATATATATATATATATATATATATATATATATATATATATATATATATATATATATATATATATATATAGATCTTCAACCTATGAACCTAACAGAATTTTGACATTCACAACACTGAAACTTCATAAAGCTGAACTCCTGGAACATCGCAAGTTAACTCTGGGAAAATAACCACTGGACCACCATGGGGACCTTTGTCCTGTTTTCCACTGTAGATATGTGTGTCGGTGTGTGTGTGTGTGTGTGTGTGTGTGTGTGTGTGTGTGTGTGTGTGTGTGTGTGTAGATATATATATATATATATATATATATATATATATATATATATATATATATATATATATATATATATATATATATATATATATATATTTATATATACCTATAGTAACATTTTATTAAGCAATAGCAGTCAAAAAATCACAAGTCAGCATTTTAACAAAAGTAAGATTTTATGCAGAGGTCAAAGACCCCCATCTAATCTGAGAAATTTCAGCCTCTCCATATTACTTGTTACTCAGTGTAATCACCTCTAAGGCTGCCTTTTGTCAGGCAAAAGTGATGAAAGGCAAATGATTGTTACTCTTTTCAGAAGAATGTGTTTGCCTTTCTTCTTTCTTCATTGTTGACTACATAATGTGAAAACTGCATGTCTGAATTTCAGAAACACTGTTCTTCGAACGCTCTAAATCGAACACTTTTGTTTTAAAAAATATAAATGTCATAAAGCAGATGCATGTGCAGTCAGTTGTAAGAATTGTTCTGGTAATGTCTAAAGCTGAATGGGAAACTGGAGCAGAAAATGAGCTGACATGAAAATAAATACCATATGCTAATCCATGATGTACATGGTTCCTGCTGTTCACCTTGGTTGCTGGAATCGTTTATGCATTAGCTGTGCAACATGACATAACGGATTAAACCCACTACATTTGGCAATTTTTCCTTGTTCATATCTATCTGCAAATCTACTTTCTGTCCTTCAAATCCTGTCTTCTTCCTATGATCATCTTTGGTATATAGTAAGAACAAGCTGTTGGTACTGATTACAAAATTATCTATTCCTCTTTTAAGACTTAATGGCTTTGAGCATATAATGTATGACATTTATAGAAAGATATTTATAGCAGGAAGTTGAGGCTATATTTTATAATTTAACAATGTTGGTTAACGTTATTTTCCAGCTTACTGTAGTACACTTTAAGTTGCCAACTGAGTTATAATGTATCGATTCAGCTCCTGGAAACCATGAGAAAAGACAGAAAATATTTTACATATTACAATCAGTAAAAAGTGGATTGCACACAGTTATGGAAAGAAGTGTATCATTATTTAGGCTGACTTAATAACAGCTCTGTGCTAAAAGCACATGGAAATGCAGTCACTAACAAAATCATGAGATAAAATTATCCACTGACAGCTGGTCATTACACAGAATAGAGCACATGCTAAAAACAGAAGGATATTTTTGTCCAGCATCATATACTACTACTCAGCACACATAGAGAAATGCACACAAACACAGAAAGAACTGCTGCAGTACAGCATAACAATGCCTACATGACTTTTGCCATTGCAGTATGGACAAGAACATGCCCTTGCTGCAAGGAAATGAACCTGCTGCTGAATGTGTAACATCCCTACATATTCACACAGATATATAATTTATTTTACTGCTTGCAGTACTTCTAGTTGCAACTGTCTTTAAATCTGGGTCTATATTATAGTATTGGAGTTTTTAAACTTCGAATGCTATAATATCGTCACATTTTTGTCGAAAACTCAAAATAGCGAAGCCAGGGAACTTCAAAATCTTACCTAGGGTAAGATTTTGGTTGTGCGTTCCATGGCTTTGCTACTTACTCTACTGTGATGGGAAGGTTATGGACTGGGGTAAGGTAAGTATGCGAACGGATGTTATGGACCGGGTTAAGGAAAGTGTGGGAACGGATCGGGGTAAGGTGAGTGTGCGATAGGGACATTAGGGTTAGGGAGAAGGTAATGTGAGTGTGTGATAGTTAGGGACTTTAGAGTTAGGGAGCGGGTAAGGTGAGTGTGCGGTAGTTAGGGGCTTTAGGGTTAGGGAGCGGGTAAGGTGAGTGTGCGGTAGTTAGGGACTTTCGGGTTAGGGAGCGGTTAAGGTGAGTGTGCAGTAGTTAGGGACTTTAGGCTTAGGTGACTGTGCGATAGTTAGGGACTTTAGGGTTGGGTTAAGGTGAGTGGATAGGTAGTAGTGTAGGGTTAGAATTATGGTTTTGTTAAGTGTATGTGTGTGGTTTATTTATGTTGGTGTGCTTGTGTTGTGTGTTTGTGTTACCGAACAGTGAATTTTTTCCCTGGGAAAAAATTCCCTGTTCTGTATATTCGATATTTTGTGGTTTAGATATTTTAGGTACGAAGAAATAGCGTTCGCTATTTAAATCGTACGATAGGGTAATATAAACGCTTACATCTTTTGGCTCTAATATTTTTACTGTTACCATAATTTATTATGCACTGTAAACATTCCTTCACACTGCATATTTGGAGTGGTACATCAGCCTTTGGTATTCAGCATGGGTTAGCTAAGACATCTTGAGAATTTATACAAAGCACTAGGTATTTAAAAATGTATACTGCAGAAACAGTTTGGGTGAAATCTTCTATAATTCACATATAAATTCACTGTACTACTACTCACACCACCACTCATGTCTCACCCTCACTCAGCTCCCCTCCCACCAACTCAAGAAACATCCCTATGCACCCCCCACATATTCTACCAACTACATTACTCAAACATAAAGCATCTCTACAACTTAACACAGTAACCCTCCCACCATACCTATTACCCAAAGAGCACAATCATAAAGTTTCCCTTATAATCAAACACATTCAAAAACTGAGAAAACTAATAACCTCATGCATATCTAAACTAGCCCTAAGTGGAGATATCCACCCCAACCCTGGCCCTACCATCTCCAACCCCAATCCTCATAATCAGACTAGAAACCACAACTTCTCCCATATTACAGCCAATAGAAAGCCAAGTGACTTCCTTCTACTAAGCCTAAATATTAGAAGTATATCCAACAAAGTCCATGAACTCCATGCCACCATAGACTTGTACTCCCCAGATATAGTCATCCTGACAGAAACCTGGCTAAAACCTCACATTACCAGTGAGCAAATACTCCCTACAGGTTATGGCATACTAAGAGTAGACCGGCTAAACAAGAAAGGAGGCGGTGTAGCTATAATATTTAAACAGCATCTAAACATCCAGATCTTAAAATCATCAGCTCCACAAGTAGGCAATGAAGAAATAATATATACCAACCTCAAAATAAATCAAAAACAAAACCATCAACATAATTGGATGCTGCTTCCCACCTGGCCAAAACATCCCTCCGCTAGAAAACCTCCTCAGCTGGTTTACCCACCATCTCCCCCAAGAAACTATAATTTTAGGTGATTTCAATATTGACTGGCAATCCTGTTCTGGCAACCATCCAACCCATCATGTAAACCTTCATGGCTTCACCCAACTAGTCCAGTCGCCAACTAGGATAAATAAAAACTCCAGCAAGCATACTACCCTGGACTGGATAATAGTCAGTAAGAACCCCCAGTCATATATAACAGGCTGCTTATCAGATAGCCTCAGTGATCACTCCCCAACATTCCTACTCAAAAAATACCTATACCAAGCTAAACCTGTCATCTACCGTCAAATACGTAAAAAACTAAACTTTAACCCACTCACATTCATCTCATCCCTCAAAAAAATGTAACTGGCATCCTCTGAAGTACCTCAGTCTTGATGACGCAGTTGAATTTTTTAATACTACCTTCCTGAGCATCCTTAATTACCATGCCCCCATAAGACTTTCCAGAATCAAAGCACAACCCTCCCCATAGCTATAGAAAACCACTAAGTCAGAAATGAAAAACAGGGATAAAGCCTGGGAGCACTGGCGCAAAACCAAAACCCCCTCAACTAGACAGAAATTCCTAGAACTACGCAATAGAGTCAAAAAGCTAATAAAACAGGACAAATTCCAATATTACCAGTCTGCCCTAGACTCCTCTCAACACAGCCCCAAACAATTCTGGTCCTCCATAAACTCCATCCTCCACCCAGGTAAAGTCAGTACCCCTCCTCCTAACATCCCTCACTCCTCAGAAAATATTGCTACCTCATTCAACACACACTTCACACAAACCATACTATCACTAGCTAAGCAACACAATCCCCCTCCCCTCCAACCAACACCTTCAACTAGTAATCTCCCCACTACCTTCTCTTTTTCTCCTGTACCTAGATGCATACACTCTCAGGTCTCAGACTACCTCCTTACTAACAACCTCCTTTCCAATACCCAGCATGGTTTCCGACCAAACCATAGCACCACCACTGCCTTACTCTCCTTTACTAACACTATCCTTCAGCATGAAAACAATGGCTATCTCTCCTCTGCTACTTTCCCAGACCTATCTAAAGCATTTGACATGGTCCCACCCAAACAACTTATCTCTGTCCTCAATAACCTATCCTTCTCACAATCAGTCACCAACTGGTTTCAGAGTTACCTGTCTGACCGCCAACAATCCGTTGTATGGCAGAATGACATATCTCCCCAACTACCTGTCTTCATAGGGGTTCCCCAAGGATCCATCCTTGGACCCCTACTCTTCTCTGTTTTCACCAATAATCTAGCCTCTGCCACCAAACATGGCACACTCATACAATACGCAGATCACTCAACCATCGTCTGCTCAGCCCAGTCCCTACCCAAACTGCAAAAAGTCACACAGGAAGCCTTTTCCTCTATTGAAACTTGGTTATCCGATGCCCAATTAATACTCAACCCAAACAAAACTAAACTACTCATCTTCCAACCCACCAAACATACTCAAAACAACTCTCACTTTAACATCACAGCAAAAGACAACACCATTATATACCCAACTGAACACACCAAATTGCTAGGAGTGGAAATAGACAATAAACTAAAATTTGACATTCACATATCCTTGACCATAAAAAAAGTCCACAAAAAACTAGGAGCACTATACAGAAATAAGCAACTTCTCACCAAAGCAGCAAAGATTTCAATAGCAAATTCCCACCTTATCTCCACCCTACTTTATGCCTGTCCAATATATACCAACCTAAGGCAATGCGATCTAAACAAGCTAGAGACCTGCTACAACAAAATCGCCAAATTCGCCACAGGGGCATCCTACCATAGTCACCACTGTCTCTCACTTGCTGAACTGGGCTGGCTTGAACTCCCTCACCTCCTTCAATGGTATCAACTCTCACTCGCCCACAAACTAGTAAATCATCCACTAAATGTCCCAACCCTCCAGAATCTACTCCAACCCTATCGCACCACCAGACCACTAAGATCCAGCAACAAAAATCACTTGCAGATCACTAAAGCCAATAACTCTGCTGGTGAAGCACTATCCTCTTGCTCCATAGCCAAATTATGGAACTCCCTCCCACCCACAATTACCTCCGTACCATCATGCACCCACTTCAAAACTTTACTAAAAGCACACCTAAAAACATGCTGGCTATGACCTTGCAACTCCCACTCTAATATCACCCTCCCAATCCAACCACTACCTTTTTTTCCACTCCACTAACTACTTTAATTATAGCAAGCTCAGATGCTCATAAGCCAGTATTTATTATACAGCAGGAACTTCTTCTTGTAACATTTGTTAATGTCTGTTATGTACTTCACAGATAAAGATTCTAGTTGTCTACCGATGTACTATGTTCTTCATCTGTAAATATGTTGTAAGTAATTGCTGTGTAAATTGTTAATCGCTATGTAATCCAATGTAACTACTGTCTGTTTATTTTAACTGTGGAGCTTTTCTCCCCGGGCCTCCACTGAAAATGGACCTACGTCCATTCGGACACTCCCGGTCAATAAATAAATAAATTAATAATATAAATATCCACCATGGGATTAAGAAAGCCTTATCACAGAGCCTTATTTTGTAAGGTTTCCACATTGTGGCAAATCTTCTTATACCTATTTCCCTTATATTGTTATACCATTTTTGGGGGGTTTATCATGGGCAGCCATCTCACACATGAAGCTGCATGCCTAAGAGATAGTTTGTGGGAGGGGCTAATGCTTATAAAGGCCATACTACTGACATATCTCTCACTATGGCCTTATTGTGTCTTCATATTCTAATTTGTTGCCATCGTCTAATTGATGAACCCATATCTGGTGAATAGTATGGTCAGAGGGAAATTCTCTGAACTCCTGGGCTGGAGTACAAGGACAACCCACTAGTTTCTAGTGGCAGCACAAGGTGTAATGCAGCCATAAACAATAATGGCAAATCTCAAAAACCTAGATAACATTTTTCTATTGATTCCTGCAACAGGACTTATATAGCCTATGACTCAGCTATTACACCTCCTACATGTATGAAACGTTTAAGTACCTAGTCTCTAATTAATTCCTATATCTGCTTTGTACCCACTGCATGAAGTGTCCTCTACAAATGTTGCTATCTGAAAACTACTCATATGGAATGTTCTCGTGCATATACTCTGTATTGCTTGTATAATATTTCTGATTTGAGAATGATTACTTATGTACTGTTGTTTTTCTCACCAATTGTATAAGCTGCCAATAATATATAATAAATGTCTTTATTAATGTAGCTTCTGTATTGTATGTGAAATGTCTTGTATGTGGAGCTTTTCTCCCCTGGGCTACAGAGAAAATGGGCACTTCTGGCCCAGCTGGACCATCCCGGTAAACAAATGTAAATAAATAAATAAATATTTTATTTCTGTAATCTATATTGCTCTGTAGACCAATAGACCAAGGGCTGGCATGTGCTTTTGGCTTCTTAGCTTCTTTTGCTTGAATATATTTGTGTCTCTTCTTGGAAAATATCTCATGTATGTAGTAGCCGCATGCCAACCATGGACCTATTAGATTTTTTTGATACTGCTCATATGCAGATTCCATAGCTTAGCAATTGTCTATATTTCTATGTGACAAACTAACAAGGAAAACAAATCCTGAGAGGAAAATATAACTTTATTATTTATAAATTATGGAAAGTGAAACAATTTAATGTGACAAAAAGGAAGTAGAAATCCAGAAGCACAATTTCTTTTTTGTTAATATTTTATACAACACACGTGCACACACACACACACATATATATATATATATATATATATATATATATATATATATATATATATATATATATATATATATATATATATATATATGTATATATCGGTCCCAGTAGCTTTGTTGAATGGTACTTTGGCTGACATCTGCTTAATCGACAGAATTTGGACAACTAAACAGATGGTTGACAGACTTGCAAGGTCAACAATCCCTGAGTAGGGGAATATAGCCTTTTCCCTGGGTATTGTGTGATCTTGGAGTTAGAATATATAATTAACAAGGGGTGTGGGGAGGCGCAGGAGGGTTGTTGACATACATAATGTTGATCAATTCAACATTATGCACATTGACATAAATGGTATTTGGTCAATTTAAGTAATAAATATATTTATACACATATACACATGGGGTTATGTTTAGCATATTTAGCATGCATTAGTAAGGATGGGCAAGGTGGCTTCACTTTTCTACTGCTCCACATTTCTAATCATGTTAACCCTAACCCTGCCCCAAAACCCAACCCTAAACCTTACCTTAGAAAATCCTTTTCCATAACACTACCTCTCCACAAGATATCCAGACATACATCATATACCGCATCATACATGCACAGCACTCTTTTCCCTCCCATATCCCTTACACTAACCCTAACCTAAAGATGCTTGTATACACACACTCCCACCAGTGATGCCAAGACTTTCAGCATATCCAAAAGTCGCACCATTAAAACCCACATTCTTCTTACCCACACACCCTCTCAGTCTCATTTGTTTCAACATCTCCAGCATTTAACAGAGTGCTTACAACACATTTTTCAAATGCTTCATTCTGTCAACGATGATTCAACACAGTGAAGTGAACCCATATATAGATAGATATATAAATGAATGCATCCATGTCTAATAGATAGCTAGATCTCTATATATAGTCCGTGTATGTGTGTGTGTGTGTGTATGTCTCTCTCTCTCTCTCTCTACACACACACACACACACACACACACACACACACACACATATATATATATATATATATATATATATATATATATATATATATATATTAAAAACTGTGTGTGTGTGTGTGTGTGTGTGTGTGTGTGTTTGTGTGTGCATGGGCATACAATCACTTTGTCTTTCATGTGACTGACATTTCTGGGAAACTGCCTTTGGCAGAACTGAAATTATGAATGCCACAATATCGAACCTTACAATAGCAAGCATTGGCTGTTGTAAGGTGCGACTTTGTGCTGCAGATCACACAATAGTGAAGACTGGGAAATGTACCCTTTTCCTCACTGTAGTGCGACTTCGGAGTTTGTATATATAAGTGGGGGGGGTGCAGGGGGGCTTGCCCCCCTGCAAAAGTGTTTGTTAATGTTGAGCAGAAGTGCAGGATTTCAGTAAAGTCGACACTTTTGAAATTTTGACTTTATTAAAATGCTGCCTTTGACATTTTTTGTGCTCTGTGTTGAGATTCCGAACATGTGATTCAGACATCTTAACAGTTGAATGGAGTACATTCGAGTATGTGATAGTAAACCATGTGTTTGTGTGATGTGTGTGTGTGTGTGTGTGTGTGTGTGTGTGTGTGTGTGTGTGTGTGTGTGTGTGTGTGTGTGTGTGTGTGTGTGAGTGTGTGAGAGTATACAGTTTCATCAACTTGAAGAAAGGAAAAATCTCCCAAAAGAGGGGGAATTATGGTTGCCATGCACTTAGAAATCATACCAGCAATGCCTTTCTATGGAAATCAGCAAACAATGTTATGTTCCTCAGTGTCTTTTTCCACTTCAACCAGAAGAAGAGCAGTCATCCAAATATATGTAGTGTCCTGAAAAGATTTTTTTTCTGGATTCTAATAACTCATGAAATTATTTTTATCATTTAGCAATATCCATATGGCAGTTACCTTCTACATAACTATTTTAATTTGTTCTGATGTAGTATTCATTTTTAAGTGTCTGACAAAAGCATGATTTAGTCTCAGTACTGACCTCTAAATTGTATTCCGCTGTGGTGCAGCGGTAGCATTGTTGCCTCACAGCAAGAGGTTCTCCCGTTCAATTCTCCGCTTGGGTTGGGAGTGCCTTCTGGGCGGAGTCTGCATGTCCTCCCCGCGGTTGAGTGGTCATTCGAAAGACATGCATTGAATGGGCATGCCTTCGTTGAAGGTTGGATGTCAGGCTGGCAACTCGACACCATAAAAACCAACTGCCAATCATTAGCGGACCGGAGTTCCGCTGTGGCGACCCCTAACCGGGAAAAGCCGAAAGACAAACAACAACAACTGACCTCTAAATTTTATCTTGATGTAAATCTACACTTGGTTGGTTGATTTATTCTTCTAGAGATTTGAGCAAACAGAAGTCTATAGGTGATGATAGCAAGTATCAGCATTTCAGCACTGTGCAAAAGAGAGAGACAGTTTAGAGGGAAGGGTAAGACTTTAGAGCACTGGTGATGTGCAGCGGATGTTAGGGTGTAATGGTTCCCATAATTCAAGGATGTAAATAATATGTAACCTACATGAAATGTAATTCAGTAGTGAGGATGCCCAACATTTTAACTCTGGTGGGGAGGAAGTTCACAGAAGACGTCAGTGTATCACCATCCAGTTTTTCAGTGTTATGTGGAAGGGAGTTACTGAAGGAGGTCACTTTCTGAAATTTAATTCGGTAGTGTGGATGCCCAGTGATTTAACTTTGGTGGTGAGGAAGTTCACAGAGGACCAAACTAACTCAGACACTGCATAGTAACAGAATATGGATTGTCCCAGTGCCCTTCAATAAACACATCACACCGAATGACATTTGACATCCTTTATTAAACTTCCATAACTTTGATTACCAATTTATTTACAACTGGACATAGTATAGTTGATTCTAAAGACAGCATAACCATCCTTATAATGTTAATCAGGACAGCGTACCTGCTCATCCTGCCCAGTATGCAGTGTCCAAACCTTTGCTCGCTTAATAAACCATTCATCAAATTACCAAAATACCAACCAAATAAGCAGCATCTTTACCTCCGTTTGCTTACCTAGTCAGCAAACTTCCTCCAGCTGCTCATTTCCTTTTCACAAATCCTTGGAATAAACCTCCACACACCGGAGGGGGAACAGAAGAGGGCAAGCCTGTCCCTCTTCTCTGCCAACCAGCTGACCAGGCTGTTCCTCCTCCCTTCTACCCAAAATTGTCCAGCCAACAACCTCCCAGAAAGGGAAGGGTTAAGCCAAACATCATTCGGTGTACCCATCATCTATAAAGTCCCTTAGAACTCCGTGATCAACCCCACGCCTTGACCTACTAGCACCGGAATGCGCCTTGATAAAACTAAATAAAGTAAGATTACCCATGACCCCACTGTACCACCGAAACCTCCACTCCAAGAGAATACATTCCTTTTAGTCCGCTTCCCTCAGGCCACTAACCATGGCTCGACTTTTCTGGAATGACAACCTATAGCTATAACAAGTGCCACAGAAACTATAACCCCTTGAACACAATTCTGCACCCTGGCAAAGAACACCCTTAACAAGTCTCCAACCCAGGACCCTGTCAACTATAGCATCTCACACTAGCCCACCAAACTACACAGCTCTGTATTTACAGTAACCTGATTGCTGCAGATAATAGCCTAACTCCAAATACATGCCCTAACACTAAGATCCAAATCCAGAACCCGTTGACATAGTTCCTGAAAACTAACCTAAGACCAACCATGAAGTAATCTACATGCCCAACCATAAATACCACCAGTGTACTCATTACCAAATGGCAATCAACCTACCTACTAAAAGGACAAACTTATCACCCCAACAACCACACGTTAGGAACCCCTCAGGCCTTCTGTCAAAGAACAACTCATCTCTGTTCCTTCCCCCAGGATACAGTTTAAACAACTGGATGAGTAACTAAAACCCCAAGAGTCCCACCACCTGAAATCAGGGTGTTGAAGTCAACTGGCTTGCAAGAGCAATGTGGCTTTAGCCTAATAAGGTCCTGTGCATCTATAAATGATGTGAATCTACTCCTTCTGTGGGATCCCACACCCCATAATCCGTCCCAACCAGTTTCACCCTAGCCCCCTACTTACCTCTACCTAACTTGCTCCACATTCCAATGCAATAATCAGCTCCCCCACTACTTGATCACAGCACCCTATCTTGCCTTAATGACCCAACAAGGGGAATTACCAGAGACCACCTTGTGAACCACTCCATCCACCACTCCTTGCTCAAACTAACCCACTCAAACTGGCCAAAATAAATATGTCCTACATCTGCAAGAAATCACCACTGCCCCAACTGTAATGTGCCTTAATGACCATTGAACAAAATTACCTACTACCCTATAGCCTATCCAGCCCTCAAAACATCCACAAAACAAAAACCTTTACCTTTCAAGTCCATTTCCATCAGAGCATTGACTGTTACTCACTCAGCACTCCATCTATGACCTCAGTGTGCCCACTCAAGTGATTAGGACTTCATTTAAACATGCATCCAAATTTAAACATGAAGCAACACTATTCTCACTATGATAACCATCTAACGTATGTGATCTATATCTCTTCCCATACAAATATATATCCTCTATTAAGTAACTAGCAACTTAGCAGCATGGAAGGAAAGCCAGTACCCAGCGAAACCCACACAAACACAAGGAGGGCACGCAAAGCCCACACAACTGGCCTCCGGATGATAATCATATTGGAGAACCTGTAGCTGTGAAATGACACAAACTGCTGCACCACTGCATCCCATAATGCTTAAATAATAGAACTCTTAATTATACCGTATATTGTACATTATCCTGTATCACAAATCAAACGAGGCCATAAAACATTAATACTTATTCTAGAGTAACAAAAAGTTGGTTATGCTTCATCATCCTGGACAGTCACAAGTATCTTCTTCTTCTGGATCACTGTGCTTGCCTTTACACCTATCTCTTTCTGATTACTCACCCAATGACCCCACCACTTAATCGACACCAAAGCATGATCATCTGCAAACTCACTGTATCTCACCACTGGAACTCAGCACACCATCATCTGCAAAGAAAAGGACAAAATTAAACACTCTAATAGGAACGAGAAGGCTCCACTTTATACCCACCTATTCCAAACTACAGCCACAGTGTTCCAAGACCCCATCTGCAAGAAAGAAAAAGACATGTAAAACATACAAAATACATAACACTTTCCAAGACATCTTCAAGGACAACCTATCCTGCCAACCCGGGATGGAATGTACCACTGACACTCCCATATATGACAATGCAGCCATAACTGAATCAATGCTTCCTATGACCCTATCAAATACCCAAGATAAATTTAACTACCAGTGAATATATTAAAAGTAAACCGCAATCTGAAGGGACCTATCCCTAACCACAAACCAGGTAATTTTGCAATTCCAGACCACCAAATCTGTTGAATATGCTACACTTAAAGAAATCCCAATCCCTCAGAGCCACACGCTCCAGGGATCTAAACCTTGTCATTACCATGAACAAAACATGCTGGAAGGATAGGTTCTTGACCTAGAGACTCCCCAGACTCTGGAATAGACTGCCCATACATGTCA
This sequence comes from Protopterus annectens, assembly GCF_019279795.1. NCBI lineage: Eukaryota > Metazoa > Chordata > Ceratodontiformes > Protopteridae > Protopterus > Protopterus annectens. The sequence goes on from NC_056735.1 coordinate 1,722,485,667, forward strand.
AGCAGAGTGCCTCTTTGGCCCTCTTCAAAGGAACCTTGATGACTGAATAGGAGACACACACACAGGTTTCGCATTAGCATGAACTTCTCTGAAGGGTATGAGGTCTGAAACCCCGTGTCCACTATTTTCTGAATTTCACCCTCAATAACTTGCCAATGATTACATAAAACCACAATTTTATGAGAAACGGACCAAAATTATTAGGCAAAACGTGGACAGTTTGTTAAAATCTGTACAGCTGATATGTATGCCTGATTCAGTAAGCAGAGCTTGCATCTGTTCCTTGGGCTCTGCACATGCTCAGACACCCCCTAACAACATTACATTCCACCCACAACATCAATTATGCTTCTATGTGTAACTGAAATGCATCAAACAAACAAACTATGCACCAGTCACCGCAAATTTCTCTCCAAAACTCTAAGTACAAACTTTCCGTCCACAGCTCAGTGAAATGGGTAACCACTAAATCTCGGCCCCATGCCCGTTCAGACTGCAAAACATCCCAACCAGGCCACAAACCTTCCCCACTGACCATCAGTCGCACCATGAGCATGAGTGACTGGCGTTTCCCCACAAACCCGGTAATCACTAAACTTAATATCTCTATCAACATAAATGGTCCCAGAGAACAGAGAGCCCACCAAATAATATGACTATGCTACATGTTAAACCAATATATATATATATATATATATATATATATATATATATATATATATATATATTGTGACTATACTAACAAATTCATGTACATTCAGTGAATAAAAGGACAGTAGGCCCACCAAAATCCTAGTCACTTAGCATCACCCCCCCCCCCAAATTAACTGAAAATAACATTAAACAACACCTGTAATGACTGAACTCAACCCAGCACATGGTAACGAGTATGCCCTGGTTAACCGAGTTCAAAGCAGCCTCCTGGCCAAGCCTACTGCAATCGGTACAGTCCCCCATCTTACAGTGTGTGTGCTGCAGGCAGGCATAATTCGTCATCACGCGTAGCCCGCGAAAAGCCCCCAGCCAGTGCTGCTGAGGGAAATATACTAACGACACCCAAATCCTGGTCAAGAATAGCTCATGGTAACTACTCAAATAATCAAAATTAGAAGGCACAAAGCTGGCCATTTCAACAAACCAGTGAGAGGCATTCTTTACACACCGCAACAACTCAGATCAGAGCCAACCATCCCTCCCTTTACGAAAAATGTGAAGAACCAAGCAGTTTATAATTCTGCCTTTCAACCCCTCAAATCACACAGTTGAAAGTTCCAAATATCTAGGCTTGTATAAACACCAAAATGCCTGTGAATTACCCACCAGAACCACTTTAAGCAACCTGGATGCAGGTCTCTTAAGACGAACGGAACAGTCTGGACCACTTAAAGGTATACCGTTCAACGCCTATTACTCTGGCCAAGTTCAGCTTCAAGTGGTCATGTAGTCAAGGATGTTTACTAGGTTTAACAAATAAGATGGCCTGGCTTAACATGCTTCTGAATAAACAGCCAGTGTTAAACTGAATTCACTGCTTGGCAGGGCATTACAAAGACAACCGACATGAACTATTTACTCAATTTAAGCAATGTTTTGCAGATCTCCGTCATTTATCAATTCATTTGTTCACTGAAATACATTATAAGGATATTATCCATAAGCAATTATAACTTTCAATTTTGTTGTACACTTCAGAAATTAAAATTAACTTGAAAGGACTAGAATCACTTTATACATTTTGTATTGATATAAATGAATTCTACCAGCTCCGCCCTCATGTTAAACCAAAGCGTTTCAGACTCAGCCCTTCGACTTCAGGTAGTACGAGTTACATCTACAACAGAAAATCTACCTGCCTGTCGTACTACTACTCCACCATCAGGCTATATGCCGCAACATTCATAGGAACAAATAATTCACTCTTCTACTCAAAAACCTCCCCGATCCAAATTCCGAAGCCCACATGAATCTGCACATCAACCAACCTGTGCGTCAAGCATGGCCCGCTAACAATGAGCCAAATGGACGACACCCAGCTAAAATAAACCTTTGAGAGAGATGCCTGGTCTGCCCCATCAGCCTTATACATGATCAGCCTTATACATGCAGTAGTCTCCATTTTTTTTTCTTTGTCTTCCCTAGGCACCTACGCTACACTGCGCATGTGGTGGCAAACTCTTCCCCACACAGAGCTTGCAGCCCGCGAAATGGCCATCTTGTTATGTTCTTCTGTTCCTGTTATCTATCTACTATTAACTACTGAATGGCATGCAGCAGAAAGCCGTGACCACTATTTCCGAAATAATTCTCTCCATATTGTTAACACCTACCATGCTGATATAGCATATTTACCAGAAATTTAGTGCTCTTTCTTTGTTTAAATAAAGCTTATCCTGATGGTATAGGTGACAATTCTAGTCACTTATACTGACCATTGGTAACACCAGTAGTGGGAATTTATCTCATAAATGTAATTAAAATCACTAATGGCTATAACCTTGTATAACCTGTGCTGTATCATTTTCCTTTTAAAGCAGGGTATCAGCCCCCAAGGTTAATGAAGTGCGATGCAGACAGCATTACCCAGAGCTGCAACCTGTCACTTCAGAAAACAGCACCTTGTGTTTGCAAGGCAAACACCTTAACCATTAGGCCACCCTCCCAACCCAACATTCAAGTTCACACACTGCCCCCCAATGCACCGCGCCATAAATCCCAGCCCAATCTTAACCAAAATTACCCCTTACTTAGACACAAATACCCCTAGCTCAATGTCTCAAAAAAAAAAAAAAAACTCTATAATAATATATGCCATATATACACAACACTACCTACCACTAACCAGTACCCCAAGGCCTACCTTTTCTACTGGAATACCTACAGGTCGTAACGGGCATACTTTGACTTAGCAAGATCATGCCAAAATGTGATTACTTATCCAGCTACACTTGTCTAAACCCCTTAAGCCCTTCCCCACCCTTATCTCATTTCCTCCCAGTCATCCCTCCCTCCATTTAACCCTTTCACCTCCCGCACCCACTTAACTCCCATTAATATATCAGCCTAACCCCTACTGAAGATGTCCCAGAACAACTTGGTTTGTTACCAAACCTCATTTATTTTGCATCTGTCTTGTCACAAGTGTTGGATATTTTTTTTCTCAGTATGCATTTGAGACATTTTCACAATTCCAGTAGTAATACTGATACACGTTCTAATTAATATGATTCTTAATACTACATCTGCAGAAAGTTAACTAATTAACAGGCACACTGTGATTCAAAGCCAATGCTGGCTTGTTAACTACTGACTTAGGTTTAGATACACATATTTCAGTATTAAACAGAGTATCACTTTCTGTAACAAATCATTTCAGTAATGAATTTTTCTGAACTTCTGGGATCACTACGATATATTTATGTTGAACAGTTGGTGTTCTTTTAAATCTAGCAACAGTAAACAGTTCTATAATTTATGTCTTACTGTAGGAGTCAGGCTCTAACCACAATATAACAGTGTGTTTAAAATCATGCACTTGGTCTCTTAGCATTTAACTTACATTTCAAGCTAATACTTACTCTAGACAAAAGTTCTTTCATTTTCAGCTTATAATTGCCAAGTCATCTGTACACTTCCCTGTGTGCTTTTAAGGCATCTCCATCAATTGAGAGGGAAAAATTTTGCCCATTTAATTTTGTGTCTGTTCTCTTGTGAAACAAAGACATTCAAAAGTAACCAAATAGGATTCTATATCAACCTCTTTTATTTTTCTTCAGTGGTGTGCAGAGACTCAGTCATGTACTGACAATGCATATTATTTTATTTCCTATATATTCACTAAATGCTGGTCTGTAGTCATGGCTGAACCTTGTCAGTGAGTTTTTCCATGGTTAATGCAGTTTCTGGCTTACACAACTCACTTCAAGTGTACCATAGTTCATTCCTAACAGCTTGTAATGCACCATATGAACATAGACTTAACTTCTCAGAAAACAGAATAACTGTGAAACTTCATATTTCTATTGAAGTTTCTTAGCTTTCATTACATTGCTCTCAGTTTTAGTTCTTTTGGTTACTCTGCAGAGAAAACAGACTCTTTTAAAAGATCATGGCAAACCATCTTTTGCTTCTGATTGGGATAAGTTATTAGCAAAACTGGAAGCCCTTGCTTTACAGCTTAAGTTAGAAATACATTTGTTTGGTAGAATGCTACTGCTTCTGTCAAAACCACGTGTGGTATTTTGTTGGCACTAGACCAAGAAGTAAACCAAAGGCAGCTTTTATTCAGCTCACATTTGCAAGCTGACATATGAATATTGCAAAAAAAGAAAAAGACTCGCCAACAAAATGTAATACCCCTGCATAATTTTTCTAGCATTTAAAAACTACAGCATACAACAAACTTCTGTTCCAGCTAAGGGTGTATTCTTTCAATGAACATGGTCTCAGAACATTCCACTCCAGGACTTTGATTCCATATGTAACACATACAACTTTCTACCATGAGAATCCATCTCCCTGTATAAAGATTCACCTCTGTCAAAGTCACTATTGAACTCTGGACACTGAGCCTCCCCTTCTGACTCAAAAGAAACTAATACACAGTACAATGAGCATATCTTATTATACCCTATCTAATCTATCATGGCCTGTAAGAGGCTTCATTTTATACCAGACTAAGTTACGTAAAATGTCTAATAATGACCCATTGCCTGAAACATAGAATTTCCTCTTTTAGCTAATCATAGTATTACTCCACTGTTTTTAAAAAATGTGAATTTACTTGAAGAAACCTTTCTATTTACATCATAAAGTGCATCATTAATGCTTTAAAACCAAAATTAGAAACATATTTTTTCAGTATTTACTTCATCTGTATATCCATCAGATACAGCATTCAATCCCCCAAAATGCTACTGTGTATGTGACATCCATCAGCATGAATGTGTTCCTAGCCATTCCTATTTGTCTAACATGATACTTTTTTGTTTAATTAGGATATCTTTTGTTTGTTGGCCAAGGATCTACCAAATAATATGGTATACTCTGATTTTGCCACAGCATTCAACACTTTTCATCATGATGTGATATTGAAATGTAAGCATTATTTAAGTAATAATCATTATATCATTCAATGGCTAAGAGAAAATTTATTGTGAGAATTAAGGATTGCTTCTGCAAATCCAAGGTTACTTTGATGATGTTCTCCAAGGGCTCTGTGCTGGGGGAGTCTTATTTGGAATTTTCTGATACAATTTTCTCAGTCTGGAGAAGTCTGGCTGAGTAAGTTTGATGATGATGCAAAAGTAGAAACAACTGTCAGCAACATTCAAGACCAAATGCCATTACAAAACTACATATATAGCCATTTTCATTGGTCAAGTTCAGTAGGCATGCAGTTTAATACTAAAAATTGCTTAGTGTTTCATTTTGGGGAAAAATAATAACCCTGAATATATATACACCTTGAACCATTGGGCTGTGTTAAAGACTTGGAAATAGTCATACATTCTGGACTAAACTTTAGTTACCACATAGCTAGTATTATAAAATGTGCTATGGAATATTAAGTGATATTGGGTAATGCTTTATGAGCAGTGATGCAAGTATTTTGGTGCCTTTATAAAAAGGCTATAATTAGACCCATTTTCAAATATTGGGGCTTGGTCTCTGCCTACAACAAATCTCAGTTAAACAGATTCAAGCTCATTTAAAAATAATTTTCATGGATTATCTGGGGTCTAAGTGTTCAAACAAGGATAGAATAGAATATATATGCTTAGTGGGTTATAGATTCATTCATGGGGACATGTTACTGTTGTGTAAGAAGTGCCCTCAAGCTGAAGCTCTCCCTGCCATGTTGAGAATTAAATGTCATAGTCAGAGCTTTAAAATCAGGAAATGTGGTTTCTTTCTTGTTTTTGCTCAGGTGGCCTGTAAAGGGTAGGATAACTTTTTCATCAAAGAGCAGGATGGGTGCGGGTTAATCTTCCTTTGGAAATTAGAACTGACAGAAATATGACTCAGCTAAAACAAAAAACAAACAAAAAAAGCAATTGGTCTGAGTTTTTTTGTTTTTAAAATGATTTATCAGTTCGTAAAGTCTTAGATAGCCACAAATGAATAATTATATATATATGTATCTATATATATGGATTACCTTCATTTGTCTGACAATTCATTTGACTGACACTTCATTTGACTGACAATTCATTTGACTGACAATTAGTACTGGCAGTGTGTAGAGCACTGTAAGGCAAGTAAAAGGAATATGTCCTTTTCCCCACTGTAGTATGACCCTGGAGTTAGTATATCCTAGACCTAGTCATTACCAACATGAGTGACCAGTGTTCAACACCTGAAGTCAACCCCTCGTTGGTCCGATCCGACATCTTCAGTTTGTGTTTGAAAGTTGGTATCCCACAATTCCACCAGAGTGGGTGGGGTTACATGATTAGGTATGTAAATTTGTGTTAATTAGCTTACAGATTTGTACCTGTTTTTCATGGGCCTTTGTCCAGATTTTTAATGTTTCCAGGTTGAGAGGCATGTAAGTATCAGATGTAAATTTATCTGTATATAACATATCTTTAAGATTTATGTTTTTATGTATAAAATGTGGTTATCACCTGACAAAGTAAATAGATCTTTGTTTCGTCTCAAGATGCTCCAGTTATGACAAAGATTACTCTTTATAGTACCACTATATAACAACATATCTAATCCCAATGCTGTAAACGTGTTACTATCTAAACTCATGTCATTTTTCTTCTCAAAAACTCCTTTTAAAATAGTGAAAACATTTTATATCTTTTGTCCAATATTTCTAAAGTATTTTCTTTAAAAATCAGCTTGATACCCTCTATCATAAAATAAATTAATGATAAAGTCTAATCCTTCCTTAAAAAATATTATCTGCAGCAAGATTTGAGGCCCTAGTCATCTACCCCCTTGGAATATTTCTCTTCATAAAACAAGAATGTTTACTATTGCAATAAAGGTAATTGCTAATAAAAGTAAATTTGCTGATTAGCTTGTTATCAGACTATTTATAATAGGTATCAGTACCAACGATCATATCTAAAAATGAACTTGTAACCCAAATGTTGCAAATGTAAACTCTGAAAATGAAGTGCTACTTTCATGAAAATAACAATGTCATCATCATTTCTGTTACTCTTCCAAAAAATAAATAACTCATCTACAAAATATTTGTAAAAGGTACTCTTTCTAAAAAACTTAATTTAAACGTATGTTCTTCCCACTAAGCCATAACTAATTAGCAACAATGGTACTCATATCTACTCTTTTTTTATTGTTTATACTATTTAATGTTAAGTGTAAAATAATTACTATTAAGAAATATTTCTAATTAAATGCACAACGTGTTAATAAATGTTGTACTCGTATCAGTATAAATAATCAACTACAACCTAACAAATTTTAAAATTTCATTCAATGGGCAATGGAATACTTGTTGAAACAACATCTGAAGTGTACATAATAAGATGTTTGTGTTCAGCAAATTGGAATTCTTTATTTTTATCTAAAACATGCCAGGAATCTCAAATACAGGTGGGTACCTTTTGGACAACAAGATTTAAAAAAACTGCCCTAATTTATAGAAATAACTTCTGTTGTACTACTTGTTAGTGATATAATGGGTTTAAAAGGTGGAGGAAAGATATTTTATGACTTTTGGTATCTTGATTATTATTCCATTTTGGGTTATCATTTTTCATAAATTCAGAAACATGAGCGTCAGTATGACCTTTTAATAACAATGCTAACAATATATTTTAATATAATGATGCTTTTTACAAATAACATCAAAGCATATTCTTGTTGATGTTTAACATACTTTCAGTATCATAGGCATAATCATTATTTTATAAAACTAGCAATCCTCCACCTTTATCAGATTTTCTTTATCTAAGATCGTTCCTATCACATAATTCCTGAATAGCTTATCTTCATTTACTCACTTTATAAAAATGTCCTTTGGCTTTAACAGACAACGCTTTATTAAAAAGTATGAGGTTTACAGAATTCCACTCCCATCATTGTCCAAAACATATTGTGAATTCAGCTTCCTAATATAAAAATCTCAATTCTAGTATTGTACTTGCAAGGTCTGCTATTCTACTTGGCATAAAGGAAAAACCTTTGTTTAGAACACTTCACTATGCACAGGTAAACTATTCCTTTGTCAAATTAACAAAGTTCAGGGAATTCACTGAGTTACTTACTGTATCTGATATTTTGACAGAGTTCACTGAGTTAGTTACTCTCTTTAAAAATTCATAACTTGAAGCCTGTCCCTACCTTGGATTCTGCCCCAACTTCTACCCCTCCCTCACATTACAGTATGACTGTAAGTTGGAATAACCTCTTCAGTTTCATGCAGATTTCTTTCTGCTTCCTCCACATTGTTTGGTGCTGCTGCTTATGCGAGCCTTGGTGATCTTGGCAAATTGAGTTTTATAACAGGCTTCTAAAAAATGTTCAGAATTTTGACTAATATGCTGTAATTCAGGTGCTTGTATGTTACATGAAGGGGTAATAGTAAGGTCATGTTTCAGATAAGGGAGAGGGTAGTCAGATCCATTAGAATACACTGTCAAATCACATTAGTTTATTCTTCTTTTTCTTCAATGATGGTCTTAACCATCCTGTTAATAGAGATAAAGACTGAAATAATGTAATCCTTGTATAAAATGATTGCTAGTAAATCTATATATTCTCAGAAGTATTGGATTCTTCTCTTTCCCTGACCATCTGTAACTGTGCTGAACTGGACCATACCTTTTTTCACCTCACAGTTCAAGTTGTTTCGTATAGTAAATAACTCAATTAACAGTATGACTACAGACAATGATATTTTGTTGCATAAGGTTGTCTAATTTACCAGGTTATGTGTGTCATAAACAGATATTTACACTTGATTTGGAGAAGGAGAAAGTGCAGAAAATCCTCAAGGAAAGCTTAGTTTATCTGCTCAAAGCAACATGATAGATATATAATTTCTAATTGCAGGGACACGATCAGAGAAATTAAAGATAAATGGGGGGAAAGGAAAACATAACATGTATATGACTGAGACAAAAGAAGACGGTCTAAAATGGGAGGTAATTAGTAACGTTGCCTGCAGTCTACATAAAAAATGCCTGAATTTATGTTTAGATTAAGTCAGTAATTTTTTGGTTCATGTATCAGCTAGGGGAAAGTCTAGTTGTACTTAAATATTTTTCTGTCTTGCAATTTGTTTGTTTAAAATATTATGTTTCTGTTTCCTTCTGCAGTTTCCTATCTCACTATGTATAACTGTTAGCTATACAGATTAGCTAATTATTATCCAGTTAAAGTATTTTATTTATTCCATTTTGGCTGGTTGTCTATTTACTTATTTATTAATTGAAAGATGGCAACATCCACTTCTAACAGTCTAGTATGCCCAGCAACACAATACCATTTGTGTTTATTATCGTTTGGCTTATTATCAAAAGTGAACAGTAGCTGGGAGAAGATGAGCAGTGGGCCAGATCACAGTGCTGTAGCCCCTGTGCATTATCTACTATTTGCACAGATATTTAATCTCAAAGAGAAATATGATTGCAGTGTACTTAGACATTAGACTACCTTTTTATATGGTGATATATATTAGGCTAGTGAACAAATTATGAAGATTTGAAGTGGACCACATGTTGCCTAATCTGCTCCACCCACTGGTACAAATGCATTATTTGACATCTATGGACTACTAGTCTTCTCCTTAAAAAGTACTGCATCAAAACAGGTACCAGAAGTACTAGAAAATGTAGATATCACTAAATTAGTTAAGTAAATAGTTCAATAACCCAAGTTTCTACAATTGCCATTGTACCACATCTGTAAACCATTATGACATATTTATAATCTTATAGCTTGAAACATGAAAGTGTTCTAGTCCAAAAACTGAAAAAATATACTAGACTGTAGCTGAAATTATTAAGAAACTGCTTTACTATCAAATAATGGAATACATATCAAAGTATGATTTACTCTCTAACAAAGAGCACACCCCAGTCAGAAATATATACACAGTAACTAAACACATTTATAAAGCAATAAAAAAAGCCTTCTTTATTAACCTAATATGACTGGCTCTAGCTTATCATAACTGTTGATGTGATACCCCAGCCTCATGTACAAAAATTTGAAAAAAGAAGCCACAGATTGAGGAATGAACATTTGAACTTGTCAGCCACATACTTTGCAGAGGGTTTTAACTATATTTTGTATCGATGGCACTGAAATGAAATGGTTCTCAACTTATACATACAACATTACCTTTACAGTTCAGCATCACCATAGTGAATCTAAAAATCACACCTTACTGCAGGAGTACCATAAGGATCAATTTTAGGATTTTTTAGTTTTCATTAATAATTTATTGTCTGACATATCCAGTTTAAACTGTACAGTTGATAAGATCATATTACTCAGCTCAGACTATTCATTACCCAGAATAGAAGAAAATATACAAATGGATTTCAATAAAATATTGCACTGGTTAAGCAAGGTGGATTTTGTTTAGTTGAAAACAATATCTGAATTTCATTACAATCTGAAACATAATCCTTATCTTTGCATTACATATCCACTGAGAATCTTACAATCTTTAGTGACACAACAAAGATACCTTGGAATCATATTAGACAAGCAGCTAAAATTTATCCACACATCATATACACCATCAGTATTGCTCTTAGCCAACTACAAATTGCACGCAAGTACTCCAATCTGCTTCTCAAAGCAAAAGCGGTTTTAGCAAGGCAAGTGATAATGCTGAAAATTATAAGCTACTTAGTATTAATTGCCCTGAACTTAGTAAAGAGCATCTACAGTTTTCAGGATGCAGTTAATAAAATCTGTAGATTCACTTCCTTAAATGAACCCAGAGAAATCCACTGCACATGCAAATGGCTAGCTATTATTGCAAGAGAAACACTCTGAGGAAGTAGTTTTACTATAAAAGTGCTTACCACTGTTTTTATTTTATTTCATTAAAGTTTTATCTCAGTATTACCTACTGCCGTTCACAGCGCATTTTTTGATTTTACTCTCTTTAAGTAGTTCAGCTTATAACTATTACAAGGATGCTGCTGGCCACGTTTAGCTACAGAACTGCAGTAAACAGGCAGGGGAACAAACATTTCCTAAGGTAGTACTACTAGCCTGGAAATCACAAGGGATATGAAAACTTCACAACTTCACTCAATTCAAGAAAAAATTCTTTCACCACCCAACTGATGAATGCAGATGCTCCTGCTCTGATAAAGACTAACTGTGCACCCCAGTGCAGGATACATAACTGCATATAAATCTGTGTTTTACTAACATTTTTTCAGCCTATGACAACAAACTTCGTATTCAGTTGTATATGGTGTATATCATTATAGCATATGCACAAATAAATTAGCTTAAAAGCTGACATATATGGTTCCTGTTTTTGTCCTTACTTAAGAATTATTCATTCACTAGTAAAATTTCTAGCATAGTAATTGTTAATGCTATATCAAACATTATTCTGTATTTTATTTTTGGGCAATCTTGGCTCTGTGGGACTATCACTCTATGCATCATCTTGTCTTGTATCACAGCTTTCACTTGTTATTAAAACTAGAAAGCATTAATCGGTTATACATCCCAGGCTGTGGGTAAAAAGGGTATGTTTATCAGCACACCACATCATTTTACTGAGAGTGCCATATTATAAGAATCTTCTCAGATATAAGAGAGTGAGTTCCTCAGAAATTAGTTTTTGCCTCAGCTATTTTCAGTCTTTTTAAGCAACATCATAAAACAATGGAAGAAAAGATTTGCAAACCGTATGATACTGCAAAGTTATACAATTGAACTGATGCATGGGAATACACAACAATGTGCACAAAGGTTAATAGACATGGTAATATTGTGGTAATTGCCTGAAACACTGTAGTATAAATTTGGTAAAGAAAAATCTAAATACTTTACTGGGGAAAGGTACACTCATCTGGGAAGGAAACACTAATGATGACTGAGAAGGTGGAATGATGACATATTAGGAGACCTAACAGTAAGCATGCAGAAAGATAAAAAAGAAAGGATGGCCAGTGTCTGCATCACCATTAAATAAAAAGCACATTATTACTGCATAGAAAGAGCTGGAAATGTTATATGTTTGGTATAGTTGCAAAGTTAGACAGATCAGAAAGGCACTTAAGAGGTAAACATCAGAAATAGTATACAGTCTGCTCCATGGGTCAATATAAAAAGAGACTACAGCAGTTTAACTAAAGAACCAGACAAGACCATTGCAATCACATGGACTTCAGTCTATATGTTCATTGTAACATTACCAACTATGCAGCCGCAAAATGAAGCATTCACTAACTGCGGAGATGGTTGCAAATAGGACGCCCATACAAATTCTGTGTTTTAACCTAGTATTCACATTTCTGTATGTGTCTCAGAAGACTTTAAATACTATGTGACAGGATGTTTGTGCAAACTGTGAAGACTAAGTGGTCATATGGTAGTACTTGTGTAGATTTTGTCAGGGAAGAAAAGAGGATGTCTAGGACTTGTGTCCCATTCTGAGTTCAAAGTATGCAGTTTTGGGGAAGTAACCATACACAGTCTTTGTTGCATTATTCTTCTCTATGGTTATCAGCCTCTTCATATGTATCTGCTATCCTGTCTACTGTAGTGATGGCAACAACCCTCAGGAGATGATGTCCATCTTCCATTTTCTGTCAGAGCATCTCTGACAGAAACACTTCTCTGCTGTTGAGAGACTCTGAATGAGGTGAAGACATACCCTAATAGCATTATTTGTTGCCTTAATAGCATTCTTTACTTGGGTTTCAACATAAAGGCATCACTCCTAGATGGTCTGAAATGAAGATGAATGTCTGGTGATAGACAAATAGTCTTCGGAGACAAATATCCTGTAATTTTTAAGATGCCTGTATTGTCAGACATATTCCAGTTACTTTATCAGCTCTTGAACTCAGTAAGTAAACTGAGATTTGACTGATTCATAGGCTAATCACACATCTCCAAGGCTAGGAATGCAACAGAAATTAGATACCTTACCAACAACTGGAAGGATTCTAAAGATCCACACTCCTGGCTCACCCTATGCACCTGCAGTTGCCTCCAGAAAATATGGCCATAGTGGAAAATGCAGCCATTGGTCTTCATGTCAAGAAACTCATGCCTCCAGCTTTGATGGCAGCCATCTTAAAAGTCAGTCAGCATATAGCATGGCTTCATATCTGTGACAATTCAATAGAAAGCTATGAAGTTTTACTGATTTCCAGATAACATGTAGTTCCACTTCTGTTCTGTCCTGCATTCTAGAGTGAGCTGTAGCTTTTGAGTGGAGACAAAGTGGTCTAAATTCCACGAAACCTTGGATGACAGTAGAAATAATTTAAAGCCCAGCACTGAGAGAAAACTCAGGCAATGTTTTTTCCATGTTATCCATGGACCCTTACCATCTCTGTGTATAACCCACATTATTGTATACAAGTTGTTAGTCTGGAGTTTATATTTAGCAGCAGACTCTAAGGGTGATCATCAATGAATAGCTGTCAGTTAAGGACCAGTAGTGGTAGCTGGACTTAGTTTTTGTCTGTAGAATACCTTCTTGATTAAACACTTATTATACCTTTGAGCCTTTTACTACTGGTACATAGACTGATATCACTTCACATGGATTATTGTAAGTTGCCTAACATTAGGCTACCTTGCAAGTATCTCTAGCTGGGCTACAGCAAGAGTACTGATGTATAATTTCTATTCTGGACATATCCCACGTGTGTTTCTGAGACAGCAGTTGTTTTTGGTGCACTTGAATTTAGGTGTATCTTGTTATATAACATAGACTTCACTTATCTTAAACAGCTGCTTGTTCCTTACCAACCTACATATACTTTCTGCCCAGCCCCAAGACCTGTAAGGGTTTCCCATGAGGTGTTCAGGATCATCAGGCAATAAACTGTTTTTAGATCAGGTTGCTCAGGTGAAATTGAATTCTTGCCTTGACAATGGCAGCAGAGCTCTTCTGACGGCAATCTTAAAAGGGCTCATAAGACATGTATGTGCTAGTATGCTTGTAAAGTTTATGCTCAATGATAGCCACATTGTCTTATGTGTTGACTGTTGTATGTATTTATTTGGTTTATGACAGTTAGGAATGTGTCCTGCTTTGTTGATTAAGAACCAAAATATGTGATTGCCTGAAGGCATTTTCACATTCATACCGCTAGATGTCACTGCATCAAACTTCAAAATAAGTTTGGCCTGCTTGGTTTACAGTTTCTTTTGCATTTTGTACTTAATATCATGATTTCTTTCATTTAAAAAAAGACAGCTCTGGCTAATTGACATTTATCATTTGCTGATATGTTTTGGATGGTACTTCAACATATAGATATGTGTAATACGCAACAAAAGTACAGCTTATACAGTCTGTTACATTTGAACTGAAACAGAAACAGGAAATACTATAACAGCATAATATGTTAATTGGCGACTTTCTAGATCTGAATAGACAGCTATGTGCATATAATGCAATGTTCATATGGACAAAGTATATCTGTGGACCAAATAACAATGGTCGAAGGACAAATTATGCATTTGTCTAGTTCATAGTAGACCAATATTTCAAGGTTTCGGTATTAGCAAAGGTAAATTGAGAAGATGTGTACACTAAATGCTTTAAAGTCTGTAAATGCTTCTGTAATTTGTATTCTGTAAAAAGATGCTGAAGTGATTGTAATGCCACACTTTGACCTAATGAAGCATTACAAACTATTAATTCCATTAAATGCCAACCTTTGATAGGGCCAGATGAAAACAGTAACTTCAGCTAGCAGTACTGTAATGCTTCCTTTCCTGTCAGTGATGAATGTACTAGGAACCTGTTCTTTGTATGGCACTTGCCCAAGATGGTTTGCTTGAAAATGCATAAAATATGTAAAAACAGTCAAACAGAACTGCTACAATAGCTTTTTGACACCACATTGTAAAATATTTAGGTAGCAGCATTATATTATATCCATCTGACGGATTAAACATAACCTGGTCACAAACATGGAAAGCGTGCCTGTAATTTGTCACTGTCTTCAACATTTGATAAAGATGATTGCTTTGTTGCAGTTGTCATATATACCAAGTACAGGAAAAATGACATGAAAAGCATGGCCCTCTTGTGACAGGTTTATTTACATAAAAAGAAAAGTTAGGGCTCTAGAATTTGTAAAAGCAGGTCGGGGATAACAGTGACTTTGTCTTCTCAGATGACATATGGTCAGCAAAACATATATGTACACAGGGAGTTCACACAAGCACCTAGCTAAGAACCCAAACTGAACAACCAAAGTGGTGAGGCAGGAGCTTTGCCATTTCCTCCTTTGCATTTTTTCATTTTCAATTCCTTATTCAGTTATACTGATTTTATAAAAGAAAACTCATAGGCTCATAGGTTCATAGTTATATATTAGGCTAATGACCACCAGGGCCTTTATAAGCCTAACCATGCAACCCAACCCAGTTGTGTCCCTATGTATCATGATTTTAAAAGCATACTGATGGTTGTAAACTCTCATCTTTAGTTCCCTGTCAGTTTTACCTACATAAAATGCTTCACAGGAGGAACATTTTGCAAGGTAAACCATATACCAAGAGCTGCATGTGAAAAAACCTAGCACCGAATAAGTCCTTTCACTCCTGGAAAACTCAACATAAGGGCCCTCACAAATATCAGCTAACATAGCATTGTGACATCTGATGAAGCACCTTTGGTATGAAAGCGCTCTTCTGTTATATTTTTTATTGTTTTTATTTTTTGGATTAACCAAGTGTTTTACACAGTGCTGTGTTAGCTGGTTCTTTCGTTTTCCTTGCTGCTTTTCAATTTGTTATTCAACCAGCATTTACCTGCTTAGACTGACTCTGTTTCCTGCCCTCAGAAATATATATACATCAGTATGCTATTAAAATCAAGAACACAGATAATGCACTCGATAAACATGCATCTGAGTGTAAACATTTTAAGAACTTTTACTTCTGTGTGATTGATCAGGTCAACATTGATTGCAATGGTGACGGAGAAGGGGAGCTTGAATTTAGGGAATTGAAATAGCAGACAGAGCTCTATCCTTACAACACTCCTGGGCTCAACAGTAGCATCAACTATAAAGTGGTACTGAATAGAAGGCAGTATTATGATATATGTAAATGAAACTTTTTTTTCTTTTTATTGTTCTATTGTGCTTTGAAAATTTTTATGCAATAATGTTTCGTTAAGAGTTAAAAGGCCTCATTAATTATATGTTCTGATTTGATGTTTTGATAGTAGTAGATGATATATAAATAGTTTTATTCACAACTTGTACTTATTCTGAAGAAGATTTGTATTGGTCGAAAGTGCTAAATCATTAAAAAAGTTTATTTTTTATTTCTTCCTCATTTCTTCAAGTGGTGTTTTTTATCAGTGTTTTTTGTATTTTTTGCCACCTATTACAGAGACATTCAGTTGTTCTTTTTAGTTCTTAGTTTGTTTTATTATAACTAACAATGTCTCATGAGGAAGAATGTGATGAGGAGTGCTTGCTGGAATTAACCACACATTATAATCCTATAGAGTTCACATTGACTGCCAGGGAGTTCTACTCTGCTGAAAAACAGTCAGTGGAAAACACTGAGAAAACTGAAGTTTAGCACATTACTATTCAAGGCATGCTTTTGGCAACCATTCATAATTTAAATGACACCATGGACAATATTGAGCTGTCTCTGAACATTCCCGGAGTTATGCTCATCAAGGATTGGCATTTCAAAGATTTGGAGGCACCTCTATTAAAAATCAAATGAATTCAATCTGACATTGCTTTTTTTAATTACTGCATCAAAGTGAAGGGAGTCCCTAAGCAACTCTGAGTAGTGAATAAACCCAGTGGTTGGTATAATTCCAGTTTCTTATAAAATAGGATCAGATATGTGAGACAACAGGACTTGCCTTTCTTGATCTTTTAAGGCAATACCAACTTGAAGAAAATGTCAAACTTAATAAGTTGGTCCATGGATTAAAGGACAAACTTAGCTTGGGGGCATCGTCAAAAGAAATAGATGAGAGGTTGAAGAGGATTGATACTAAGGTGAAAAGTTTGGACTCTGAGTTGAATAAATGGAAACAAAAAAAGATTATCAGAGATAAGAAGGTACATGAGGACATAAGGAGACCATCTTAAATTTATTGGCACAAGATGATAATGTCTCAAGTGACCAGTCTTCCACTACAAGCAGCATTCAGTGTATGGAAGAACAGACATGAGTATAGAGCAGTGTGGTCAACAAAATAGCAAAGTAGCAAAAGGATTTTTTTAGCTCCGAGATGATGTAAGAGGTTGGCATCCAGAAGAAGGGTAAAGACAAACAGCATTTCTACTTACAGTGACCAACAGTAACTGGAGTAAGAATTTCCATTTGCAGGAACCAGTGGACCTTTACCAACAAAAACATGGATAGAAGAAGCAAACACATTGACCAAGAAGTACACTTATCCTCTTTTTCAGCAGAAAAGAAGAAAAACATAACAGACAATGCCTATTGATTATAAAATATTCAATTAGACTGATAAGACACTAACAGAAGGTGAAGCCAAAGTATTGCAAAAGGGTTTCTCCTACATCCCTTCTGCTAGGTCTAATTTGGTATTAACTATCATTGACTTTAAAGGCTACATTAGGAAGTTGGATTTAAACGTTTTTTTTCAAAGACTGTGTAACTTTTAAGACAGCAATTTTGTTACACCTAACTTGTTCAATCTATCACTACATCCTGGAGTCGAATCGAACCGGAGAATCTCTTGCTGTGAGGAGACAATGCTACCGCTGCACCACTGCGCCATCCATTCTTCTTCTTCCTCTTATATTTTTTGATTTAAATCTTTTAGCTCATACCTCTAAAGTACAGACCTTAATTATTGAATTTATATAATAATCATGTAGGATAACCTTCAGTTATGCACCAGTTCATAGTAGCAGCCCTCATGACTGAATGCTGCTGAGCTGCAAGAGAATTGTAACCTTGCACACACCTTTAGTCACCAAGTCATGTAAATGCAGTATTAAAATCTACACAAAATGATCAGAATAACTTTGTTTTTCCTTAAATAACAGCCAATGAAAGAAATTTTGTTTAATATTATGCATATCACTTTGAGTATAATTCCGATCCTCTTTCTTTATATCAGGCATTTTTTCATTAAATACCTATCTCCTAATAAGGTTCATGCTGTGGGCCATTGCGCAGTCTAATAAATATTATAAAATTTCTGGTTTAGGAATGATGGTTTCAGAAGAAAAAAAATAATTGACAAACAGTCTTTTTTGGAGACCTAAAGAATATCAGTAATAGAGAATGTATATTACTAGAGAAATGTGTAAGTGCCATGATTTGTTCTTTATTATTTTTATATTTTGCTGATTTATTCTTATGGTCAAGTAGGTATTACTAGGGCATCATTTTGTTTTGAGACTATTTATCATAATCTGCCATATTGCCAGCTGCACTTTTTCAACATGGGCTGTATATGACAGTTCATACTAAATAATTTCTTCAAAGACCTGCACTCCACAGTACATAAATAAGGAGAAGGTGGAGGGAAACAGACCTCCACAATGACCATTGATGAGTATGAATGTTTGTAAAGTATAGTTACTTTGATTTAGCACAAAGAGTCCTTGATTCACGCTGTCAGTGTAAGGAATTTCAACAAACTTGTAAGATGTAAAACAGGTATGCCATTATACTAATAATAAACCAAGGGTAAATTTATTTTGAAGCTTAATAATGACAATACTTTTACTTTTAAAAACTGCGGTGGTGGTGCTGCGGCTGCGTAGTCTCCTCACAGTAAGACTTTGTCCTGTTCGATTCTCAGCTAGAGCGTCTTCTGTGTGGAGACATGCATGAATGTGCGTACCTTCATTGAAGGTTGTGTGTCAGGGCCGGCAACTCGGCATGTAAAAATCTACTGCCAATTATTAGCGGACCGGAGTTCCGCTGTGGTGACCCCTAACTGGGAAAAGCCGAAAGACACAACAACAACAACTTTTACTTTTATACATAAATTCATTGCTCCAAAGCTTAAATTGTTCCAATGAAAAATGTCCAGGAGAATTTAATGTCCTTTACTTTTTCCCTGCTGGAAGTATACAACAACATCTGTCACAAAGCTTGTGTCATCAGCCTCTGACAGAAGTGACTAAAGTAAAATGTGTCTAGAGTCACATAGATAAACTCATAATTAGAGGTCAATCACAACAATTTACAATTTTTATACTGAATCACTTTTAAAAAAAAATTTGAGTTCTTGCAGTTTCACTTTAGGGCAGCTTATAACTGTAGCAAATTAAATGACAATATTAGTAATCCTAACATGAGCTTCTTTCTAAACAAAATCCTGTATTGATTTTATACTGGCACACTCTGAGTTTGAATGACGTCTTAGTGATGAACATAACATCTGGCAGGGCGGGATTGAATACATCCCTGTTTTAATTTAAAAGGATACTGAGTTTGCAAGTACTTTGTTTCTGTCATTTTAAAGTATAACAATAAGCCATTTCCCTACTATTTATATGTGAGAATAATAGACTTATAAAAACATGGTTAAAGAAAGAATACATGTGCAGCCAAGTTCAGTGTAAGATTATGGAATGCGTTATCTATTTAATACCTTTGATTTGCATTGTTCCTTGTTCTTTTGCGACCTGTCCAACCTATAAATGACCACTCAGAAAAGAAAATTCAGAAAGCTCTGCAGGAGAGTTTTAAACATGGACATTAAGAATCCATTTGCTGTACAAGTTTCAGAATGTCAGGACTGAAATGTTTTGACATTTATTATTTTAGACCATAATAAGGATCACCACAGAGATAGTTCAAGGTTAAAGCAGATAGAACATGCGGTTTTAAAACATACCCCATTTTTGATAAAATAATGAAGCAGATTTAGAGCTACTAATGCAAGAAAAACACAGGAATAATAGATTTTGGATCATACCCATCATGCAAGACCCATGCTAATCCCTGTTTATGTGTTGCAATTAAATAAGAGCTGGTGAACTAGTCCCACTGAGGTGTGGTTCAAACACAGGTAGCTAGATGGATAGATAGCTAGATAGATACTAAAGCATTAAACCACAGGGAAAACTGCTACGTTTTAAACATCGAAGTTGTTGTCTGAGCCCCCTTAAAACTAATAAAAAGGAACCATGAAATGTAGCCAACCTCAAGTGAGACTTCAAAACAAACAAGCACTTATACCTTGTTCAGCAACTTTGATCTTCAAGTACCATTTTTTTGTATTCTCACAGGGCTGCAAAACAATTGTACCTCACCATGAGGATCTATACTTTTCTGTAGGTGCAGTGCTTTGTTGACTACAGATCTGTTTGGACATTTACAAGAAGTGTAAGTAAGATTGCATAGCTGTGTATCTACATGTATATGTTTAATGACAGAAAGATTGAATAAGCATTATTTACTTATTTATTCGGCATTATTAGTTGTAAAGCTGGGAGGGGTTCTGCTTTATATTTAAATTGTTTGACAATAGTAGTTGTTTTACTGGCATGTATTCCGTTACTGCATTGCTGACATTTATTTAGTTTTTTTATGATGTGGGTAATTTTACAAAAATTACCACCTGTACAGCAGAGTGCATCTTAATCCGTATCAACAATTTTAAGAATACGAATACAATATATAAGTTTTAGGTTTTAAACAAGTTTGTACCATACACATTGTAATTTATCATCCTGTTGTATTTTATTTGTATTCATATATCTTGTATGGCACTTTGTGTTTTAACATTTTGAAAGCATAAAGCCATACCATACATCTCAACTGTTCCAAATTCCTCTGTATTTACTAGTTTTGATGGCAAAATAATAGGGAGCTATGAATTTCTGAGTGGCCTCTTCAATTCCCAATTTTTTAACTTTTATTTGCAATTCTAAATTGTCTGATGTCATCACGCAATGACAGCATATCTTGCAACTTCATCAATATGCAAGGTCGTGCATGATGACATCAGCTTCTTGAGGCAGTGCCTGACTGCCTGTTGAACTCAGAGAATGGGGCAGGAGATTTAAAAAAAAAAATAGAAACAAAGTTCAGACAGTAGTGTACAGCCATGGCACAGCCCACTCATGCAGCTGCTGCTTTGTAACCACATACATATCAGAGATGTGAACACCAAGCCCATTGTGACAGCTTGCACTACATGCTGGTTAGTACTACTTCCAAGTGTCTGGCAGATGGAGTCAGTCTATAGCTCTAGTTCCACACACCCAGGTGGCAGTGGCACTGCTAGCGCAGTGATCCTGACCCCTGTGATACAGTTCCGCCACTCAGTGTTTGTCAGATCTGCTGAGTTGCAGTGGTTTGTCAGCAGCAGTGGAATAGTAGCTTTGGCATTTGCTCTAAATTTCCCCTGCACACTCTGCTGTTGTACAGAAGGTCTGTTTTGGTGTGATCAGACTCATCTTGCTTCATCTGTCCTGCAGTGCTCAGTTCCATTTCCCTATTAGGATGTCTGGCAGGTAGAGTGAGGTACATGCAATGGGGTTTTCTCATCTTCCGAGAACTAAAATCCACTATGGATGTGTAATCATGGCCAGAGTTGATTGGGAAGTGGTTCCTGTGCATTTGTGGAGAGGAGCATCTGGATTTTGAAGTGATCAAGCAGGGCCACAGGAGATCTGGGGTCATTCATGCAGTTTCTCATTGGCACATCGAGAACCTGAAGATGTCAGTAAGGAGTGGAGCTGGCATTATGTTTTCAGAAGTAAAATGGGTGCTAAAACTCAGTGTGTGGTACAGTTTTTCAGTTGTTATATGTCTGTTGGATTTATGCTATGTCTGTGTTTTGCTATACAGGATGGTGTGGACATAGGACATTTATTCCAGAGGTGCTAGGAACTTTTAATGTTCAAGTAGTTTGTGGCAGTACTTGCTTACATATTATCTTTCCATAACATGTCTTTGCTGTCAATGCACAGGTTACCAAGGGAAGTCATATAGATGGCATTATTGGCAGGGCTGTATTGTAGTCCTGGAAAGTGGCCAAAGGAGGTGGAGGGCTTGTAGTTTATTGTGGGATTATAGAGAAGGCAGTTATGCTTGTCTATTCATCTTAAGTCCTAGTAATCTGAGTGCTATACATGTTAATAAATGCTGGTGTATGCTGTGTACAACAACATGGTTATCTTCAACCGATGGATTGTAAATTATGTTATTCTGTAATGAACAATAGCCCCACTCCCCAAAAACAAACAAACAGACATACGCACACGTACAACACATTTGGCTTCAACAGATCTTTATAAATAATGCTGTTCTGTAATGCACCCCCCCAAAATACACACACACACACACACACACACACACACACACACACACACACACACACACACACACACACACACACACACACACACTCCCACACAAGCACGTCATTTTATTGGAGTGTTTTTAGAGCCACTCACTAAAATTTGAACTGCTTATTAGATGACCACTCTAATACTTATAACTCTTGTAATAGTACAGTTCTGTATTAATTGCTCATTATGATGCTACAATCAGTTGTTCCAGCACGTTGGAAAAAAAGGAAAAACCTACACTTTGTATTCGATTAGATTATCGACAATGTAGCATCATCTTTTTTTGTAGGCTATTACTGTTGTGGTTAGTATACCAGCTGCTGAGTAATTGTTTTGAAGCTTAATACCTTGCAGTTGTGATCGCTTTATTTAGGATGGATTTTGTTATTTAATGTGTATGTTGATAGTGAGATAGTGGTAATCTACCACTTTACAACAAAAACACTAAACATACGATGCATTTTATTTAGACTGTATGAGGATTTTTTGGCTTGCTTTATTCTCGACATTGTGAGTGAAGTGTGCTGTCATTTAACTGTTGATCATAAACTGTGTCCTATTGTCTTCTTGCAGTACTTTGAATTTATAATTTTATATATGTGTCATACCTCTCAATCTCTCAGAGAAAGAAATCTTGAAAAAAATAATGATAGGAGAAAGGCCAAAAAATAGGAACAAATTTTAAATATTGCTCCTGTAAACTCAGATATTTGCTAGAATAACAGGTCTTGCATTATTGCGTATATTCTGAGTGGTATGAAGTTTGCAATTCAAATGTCTGCCATTATTTATTATTATTTAATTACTTCAATCTTCATGTTGGTATTCCAAAATTCCATTGGAGTGGGCATGGTTAAATGATTATGTAATGTATGTAGATTTTATGTTAATGAACACCCTGGATTTTGTCCAGTTGTATCTAATTTTCATGGCCCTTTGCCCAGATTTTTGATGTTTCAAGGTTGAGACGTATAAGCCATACTTATAAGAAATAAACTATTCCAGCTAGCAAAAGTATTTACCGAAGATCTACGTTGCTGAAAAACCTTGAATATAGGTAGTACCAACTACCTTTCACCAGAGAGTTAATTGTGGAGTTCTTTGACCAGCTATTGTCACCTAAGTTTATATTTTTTTCTGATACACTCAAACCAGAATATTCAGTTTAATCTTAAACAAGTTTAACTTAACTTAAACAAGTGGTCAGTGTCTGGCATGGGATTTTGTGAAAGTTAAATCAGTCTGCCTGAGAAATATGTCCTTCTTTGTGTAAAATTTCAGTAGTACCATCCTAATGTCCAATCAAACCTTCTTCTTTAACAGATTGATTACAAGAGTTCACACATGGATTCGAATATGTGCATGTTTACAAAATTAGTTTTGATAAACACTAGTAGATAAAAAATGGACTGTGATTCTCATAATAGTGCAAACAGTCAAAGTAGTGTGGTATGCAAACCAATGTACATTTTTTGCTAAGGTAACTGCCTTTATAATTTGAACAGATTGTATGCAGTAAGCAAATCAATATTCATAATGCACATCATTAATACTACAATAAAATCAGTGAAGCATTTCATTTATCATTACTGAATCCCTAAAGGGGGATTGGAATTTAATAGAAAGGTGAAAAGTTTAAAATAAGCTATGAAATTACAGCTGCAGAGAAAGGAACAGTCCTTTCACAGCAGAAAACATGTTTGTTCCTTTTACAATAAATGCAAATTAGATGTGAAAGGACTGTGACTGTTAATTATAGTGGTGCTATGCAAGTAAACTGACAAAGAGTGTGAATGCAGGTCTAGAATAGACTCAGTCATCTAGCATTTAGACAGAAAAAGAAAAGAGCTGTGCAGTCTTTCAGCCTGGATGACAAGGTATGGCAAGGGAAATTCCTCATTACAGGAGCAGTTTGGTTTCACACGTATATGGCTGAACTATGCATCTCTCCCAAAGAACACAGTTTCTTTCATGGGCTTGTAGTTACTTGTGGGTTTGTGAGTATATGATTGGTCATATGAGGTAGGTGCCTCTAGAAACTCCCTGAAAGAACTAGTTCACATATATGACTGCGTAGCTGTCAATACTAATGCTGAATCAAAGTTGATGCACACTCATGTCTCCCCAGATCTTAAAACTACATGGACTGCAGGTGTTTCTGATAATTGATATGAGATAAAAGTTAAATAATGATTCTCTGTCTTGTATACCAAAGTGAATATACTTGTAGAAGCAAAGTGATATGCTGTTCAGACTAATTCCTGTTGCAAGACCATGCTGCTACTAGAATTAAATTACTAAAGGGTAACAGCATAACCAAATCAAAGTGCAAGTTTAAATTAAAGCTATTTCTCATGCAAGTTATTACAACCACCAGGTCATTGAAGCAATTAATTTTCATTACTGATTCCCTAAAGGGAAACTTAATGCAAGAAGGAGTAAACAATTTAAAATAATTTAATTTACAGCTTCAGAGGAAGGAGCAGTCTTTTAACAGCACATAGAAACTTGAGTCCTTTTATTCTAATGATACACTTTATGCAAAGAAATTCACACTACTGTGCTACAGTTACTCAGCTGTGCAGTGCTAAGTTGACTACTGTCTGAGCATGCTCACGAATGCTGGTCTAGAAACAGCCTTATAGAGCTACGAAAATAGAAGTATTGACTGTCTTACCCGAGGGATAGTGCAACCTAATTGTCTGATGCAAATAGACAAACTACTCAGTGAACAACAAAATCAGCAGTATTAAATCTTGCTAACCCCATTCTACTGGATACAGTTATAATTAAAGTAATGATCACTCACTAGCATTAACAAGCTGCTCTATGAAGTTATTATGCTTTGATCAGAACAAGAAGCCTGTGCCGCAGCAGAAGTCAACATCTTCCCAACAGTCTTCAGATGGCATTCTCTACGAATCATTTCATCTGCAGAAGATATTCTTAGGACCTTACTTAATGGGTAACAACTTGAGGAGTCTTACTGTGGTGCTCTATAAAAACAACAGACGTTCTGTCACATGGAGTTCAAGCCAAACCAGCCAAGAACAGGTTTGCTGCCCAAGTACCAGAACCACCACTAGAAGATATGTTTCGGACATGCCACAGCAATGCAGGAGCTTAACACTGTCATTCAGTAAGAGAGTGCATGGAGATGTTCAAATATTCAAACAAATACATTTCTGAAATGTGTTGTATGGTAAAGGTTAAGACATACTCTCTGATTCAATAAGGTGAAGTAATCACACGTTAATAAAAGCTGTAAGCAAGCTAGTATGCAGTTCACACTTGTACTTTCTACTGACTACAACTGCTATAGACAAACAGTAACAATTTATTTATAATTTAAAATGGGGTCTGAATGTAAAGGAAGAAATATCAGCTTAACATGATTTAATCTAAAGTGTGGAACTACTGCTATATAGAAAAGAACAATCCTTTAACAGCACGTGCATGTCTTTTTCCTTTTATTCTAATGGTACTCTGGATGTCTGAAGTATTCAGTTAATGTGCATACAGATTCTGTGCACTAAAATTAAGCTAGTTATCTTCAGAGCATAACTGCAGTTCTGAAACTGGCCAAACAGCTCAGCAGTTATCCACAATTCACTTGAGACTCACTGCTCTGTGTGTGTGTGTGTGTGTGTGTGTGTGTGTGTGTGTGTGTGTGTGTGTGTGTGTGTGTGTGTGTGTGCACACACGCACGCGTGCACACATGCGTGCAAAGCCATCTCTCTCATTATTTTGTTCACCTAAGTCCATTATAGCTACTAGTTACCTATTTGCAGGTTGTTCAGGTAGTACAGGGGTATTTCACTCACCATTAAAGATGCTTCCTTGAGGACTAATATTTAAACATATTGGGCCAGATTCTAAATGAGTTGCTCTCAGTGTAAGTCTGCCCTGATTCTGAAAGACTTGCTTTCAGTGTAAGTGAATAAGGCCTAAATATAAACAGTTTTACACCATGGGCCAGATTCCAAAACACCTGCTTCCAGCCTGCTCTCAGTGTAAATGGTCATTTACACTGAGAGCATTTTGGAATTGGGCCCATTAACTATCCTTTTGTGACTTCCACCTAATTAGATAGCAAATTAGCATGTAATCACCTGTCAGGAAATGTCTTTATGTTCCACCCGTCACTATACTTTGACAAGTGATCCCCTACTAGCAGGACAAGTCACTCTAGAAAAAGTAATGGACAAGTATCCCATCCTTGTTCAGTATGCAATCAGAAGGATTGACAAGAAATCAACCATAACACAGCACATACTACACCACTTCCTGACTACTACTCTATTTTTGTCATTATTGATTCTTTAATTTACTCATTGCTAATCTTCTGATAATGAGACTATGGGGCTGAGCCAATCAAAGAGGATGTTCAACCATGATTTTAGTTGCAGAAAAAAGTAACTGAGCAAATATATAAAGAAAAAAAAAACAAATACAGCCACATAAATTTTAAATTTATACTGCAGGGACATAACTGCACTTACTAATTTTGGATGCGGATAACGTATTCAGAATTCACACAGAAATCAAAAACTTAACATTAAAACATATGCATGCATTTTTCAGACGGAATCAGTGGCCAGACTGAGGCTTGAATCTTTCTTGCAGCTTACTTTTTTTGTCTTGTTTTCTTTATTCTCAGCAGAGTTTTTGTTTGAAGAGATTATCCTTATATAATCAGAACCTTACACTTTTACAGGGTTATATGTAGTACTGACAGTTACCAAAATCATATACTTACTGACCTGTACAAAACATTTGTAACCCACCACAACCCTATGGCATCATTGTTGCAGACATTCCCCCCATCATAAACATTATTCTCCTGTCTATGTTATCTATACTTCAACTTTAAGTAAAAAAAAAATCAAAGACATGCTTAATAACATTCCCGTAAAGAAAGTTGCTAGCTTCTATACTATTCACTCTCACTTTCTCAGACTTCTTAGACAATTACTGGATGCTCCGCAAACACATATCTCCAACCTTTCCTTACAATCTGAACCATTCTAAATTTATCTAAGGTGACTAACCACTAGGTCAGCTGAATTATGCTTTCCCATTGCCACCCTGTACCCTCTGACCAAAATGCTAAAACTTACACATGGTCAAGTCATGTAGTTTATTCAGTATGACATCCTTTCAGTCAGGCATTTGGATGCAGCAGCACCACAGCCATCCTTTCTCTCAGTAGTGAGGTTTATATCAATATGGTAGAGGCAAAAATGACAGGTTCTTTGCTGCTTCACCTTAAAATAGCCTTTGAATATTTTAGCCATAATATCTAACTGGGAAAACTCAAATAATACAGATTATCTGACAAAATCTGTACAAGGTTCAAAAACTGTCTCTTCAATAGATCCTTTACATAGGACACAATAAGTCACAACCACTACCTTCTTTGAGTAACACTAGTGTATCACAAAGCTCAGTACGCTGTACCCTCCTATTGTTTCTGTTTATCAATGATCTCCCTTGGAATCCTTGCATACTTAACTGTATTTTTGCACTAATGGCATTGTCATCTTAAGGTCTTTCCAGACTCAAAAAACAAATATACTTCTTACCATAAAATAATTTCAAACTTCTTTGAAGCTGGCTTTACCATAACAAACTATTCTTCTATATTAAGAAATCTGCCACCAGCATCTTTGACAACAGAAAGAGACTGTCTTCCAGCTTCCTTTTGAAATGCTGCCATTCGAAATGCTGAGTGATGAAAAATATGAAGAAATGTATTGAAGGGATAGGAAGCTATTTACAAAATGCTCTCAAACTCTAACTAGTTATATTTGTGTAAGTATAGGATTCCAGCTGGCTAAGCAGTGTGAGCTGATGGATAAAGCTAGGCACATATAATG
>NC_056735.1:1722516526-1722596526 GCF_019279795.1 Protopterus annectens
GAACTCTGCAACCTCTGTCATCCTCATCTCAGACTCAGGGAAAACTGAGAGTAACCCATAACAGTGGAGACAAAGTTATGTGTATCTCTTAGAATTTTAGCAACAGGAACCTTTTAGAGACCAACGAGACATGATGGGCGTGTCAAAGGCATCAGAATCCAACATACTAGTGACCACATATATTTTTGCCATACACCTGAAGACAGGACCACAAATATGCAGGAGTTCTACCCTGTAGAACTTTATCATGAAGTACTGGGTGCCATAGATTGCGCACATATAGAATTTAAGGCACCAGCTGCGGGAACAGGGAAGGCTCTACATAAATAGAAAAGACTTCCAGTCTGTTAACTGCCAAGGCATGTGTAATGCCAAGCGAATCATCTTGAACGTGTGTGGTGGCAACTCGGCAGTTACCAGGACTCACATATCTGGCATGACCCCCAGCTGTATCAGATATTCACTAGGGGGGATATCCCACAAGGTCATTTACTGGTGGATGCAGGTTATGTACTGGAACCGTGGCTGATGACACCCATCAGAAATGCATACACACCTGTTGAAGAATGCCATAATGAGGCACATGGTCAAACCAGAAATATCACAGAGCTTGTGTTTGGGCTGCTGAAGTCATGGTTCTGGTGACTAGATACATCTGGGAGAGCCCTGCAGTACAATCCACATACATGTACTGAAATATTCACTATATGTGCCTTGCTACACAACATCATCATGAGAAAGCAGCTTCAAAGGGATCAACAAGGGGAAGGGACACACATCCCACCACCAATGGCAAGATTACCACAGTCACAAGCTGGTGAGGAGTCAGGGAGGAACCGGCAGCTGCTGTGGGTGTAGGCAGATGTAGGCATACTCAATATGTCCTCACATTGGCTAAGAGGCAACAAATAGCACACTCACTCATCACTTAAGATGCTAAGATCTTCCTCCTGAGAGCATACATATAGTAACATTGATGCAAGGCAATGCTCACAACCCTTACCTACCCATTTAATGGCTGTGTACTGCTAGCAACAGATAGTCAACCCTGAACAAAAACTGTTGCAACTGATGGATTTTCAAGGTTAGTGTTGAACCTGGAGTGTATTGTGTAATAATATGAATGAATGGCATATCCTTGTATGTTATTACTTGGTAATGCAAGCAGGTAAAAGGTGGGTGATTTGTACAGAAATTACTATAACATGAGACAGCAGAGGCTTATGTGATAATATTTGTCCTGTGTCAAGTAGTATGTCTCAGGCATCAAAGAGTCACACTGTCATACCTCTCAAAAGTACTGATGGTCATTGAAAGTCCACAGTTTAGCACCATACTTTTGTACTGGAAATCATCAAAGACAGAATTTAGACAGCAATGAGACACATTTCAGTTTCAGACTTCATAACCCTCACAAGATCGTTAACAATACTGATGCAAAAAATGTCTGATTCTATCAACTGTCTAACTTTCTAAGAACAAAATTTGTCAAAGGTACAATTAGCAAAACAACAACACAAATGCAGATGTACTAAGGACTAAGTCAGCCATGCACCTGAGCATCAGATACAAATGTTATTTATCCCTGAATCCGAACTATATAAAACAAGGATATGGCACAGTTATCTTCACTTGCACAGGGTGTTGTGGGCGGGGGGGGGGCAGGACACCTAGGCTGACACAAAAGGGTGGTGAGTGTGTATACGTAACAGAGAAGCAGGCAAACATTTGGATAAAGTAACAAATAGCCAGTGAGACAAAGTGAGCTGCAAATGTCACAGCTGAACCACGTAACTGCTTTGTGTGTATGGGTCCTCCATGTAAAATTGGTGTGAGGGTCTGTATGAACACAGCCAAGCTCTGTGCTAGCTCTATCTCTTGGTAAGTCAGACAGGTGTGAGCCATGCATGATAGAGGTGGCAGTTCCTCACTGTTCTACCCAACCATGAAAACTGGCTTTGCCAGAAGTTGCACTGACATGTCCACCCCCACATTCAGATGCATTGCTGCTACCTGAACATGACTGATGTCTGCTGGGTAAGCTCCCATGATCAAAATATCCAGGACCATGACCCCAAGGCCTACCATATCTGAGTGTGGAAACCTCAACCACTGATGGAGCAGTGGATGTTGTGCCACTATAGCAGTGTGATCTGGCACAGCCAGATCGGCTAACAGCAGGTGATGTGGCTGACCTGCACCCATGAGAATGCCATCACCCTCCCAGAAGACATTCCCCCACAGCCACCACCTGTTGCAACGTGTCATTCATCCGATCCATTGAAATGACAACATGGTGGAGGCAGTCACAAATGTCAACTGCTACCACATCTACAACCCTAAACATTTCTCTGGAGGACCTATGAAAATGTGTCTGTGCCTCCATGATGGCCCTAAACATATGTTGAGTGGCACGGGAAGACACACCTGGATCAGGTGGAGGATGGACAGCAGACCTCCTCTGAGCACCTCTAACAACCCTCCTGCATGGCACCTCACCCATACTTTGGCTACCATCAGAGTCAACAGGCACTGAAGCCACAATAACCATACTTCCCTGATCGAGTGCCTCACCTTACACCTGTCCAATATCTGAGGGCTCACTGCAATGGATTGGCATAAGCATACTGGATGTGTCCGATGGAATTACAGGAGAGCACAGAATGCCAACATCAGTGTCAGATTCAACCTCTGCACCCCCAGACTGTGCCTCTGTTTGGCCATCATCATCAGAGTCTACCAGTACTCTAACATCAGGTGGTAAGAGTCCTATGCTTCCACTGTCAGGATCACCTGTGATAATAAGCAGCAAACACAGGAAAAAATTAATAGCTACACTACTATAATGAAATGTATGCTAACAAATTAACAGCAGCGCCACTACTACAGATAGTACAGCAATACACACAACAGTCCTGACATGCACATCACACATATGGATAAAATTATATATTTCTTTGAACTGCTCATCACCACTGACAAAGAAAATATTTAGATTACTGTGTGCAGTTGATGCTATGCTTCCCATGAACAATTGTCCTGGAAGAAGTTAAGCAAATGTTAAGGACAACATAATCACAATTAACAGCAACACAGGGGGTTAAAATGTGTTGGCCTTTTTCATGCCCATTAACTATACTTTCAACAAGAACTTTTGCTGACAAGTCTAACCTAACCTCATGTGTAATTAATCAGAATGTGTTGTCAACTCTAGCAATCTGTATGTGTGTATGTATGTGTATGTGTGTGTATATATATATATATATATATATATATATATATATATATATATATATATAGATAGATAGATATATAGATATATATAGATAGGGATATAGATATAGCTATAGATATACTTTAACAGATTTTTCTTAATGACATTTCAACATGTGCAGTATACAGCTGGAAAATGCAAGCATACCTTCTCAAGGTCAGTAGTCTTCTGTGCAGATATATCCCAAAGTAATAGCCTCTTTTGTGTTCTCCACATAAACAAGTCTCCTCACTTTCAGGTTCCCTAGCTACACAGTTGCTTTTTTATGCTGTAGATTCAGGGCTGTGAGCACAGTGAAGATGCAAATCAGGTGCAAACTCATTAGAATTGTTGAATCCCAAATACTTGGCTCTGTGTACAGATGTAAACATAGTGCAGGCAGTGTTTGTTGCTAATGGATTGCAACTGTGAATGCTTACTGGTGGAGAGAAGGAAAACACAACAGCAATGCAGACTGCCCTACCTCCAGTGGTGTGTCAGCCAGGTTAGATTTACAAAGTGTAGAAGTAATTTTATCAAGCTTTGTAATGTATGTAAGCAGCATACAATTCACAGTTTCTCTTCACTATCATACAACCTCCCCTTCATTTGTTGACAACTGTATATTACTGCCATTTAATATCTTCACACTTTAAGGACAGTGATATAGAATGTCTTACAAACTGCATGTTTCAGATTACTGCTCAGATAAAACAAGAATGAGCAACAAACACAGGAATAAGACAGAGCTGCATTTTGCAAGCAATAGTCATAAATGGTTGTTTGATCACTCAGTCCGCTACATCTGAAATTAATACATATAAAGTAACTACTGTGGATAATGTTGCAGTTGGTTGTATGCAGAATGATTTCAGTTCCCTGCTGAAAAGTTGTTTGTGTGGCAAAGAGGGATAAGATACCCTTACTGTGTTCTGAAGTTTTATTGGAGTGAGAGTTCAAATCCAGACCTGTGTAAAAATATTTCATATGTACCAACAAACATTTTGTAGTGTTTATTTCATAGACTGCTTTTCTTCATTTTACCTAATTTTCCCTTTTTTGTGTTTTTCTTATTTTTTTTTATTTACAATGTTTCTGTGGTGAGTGGCTTAGCACAAGCAAGGGAAACAGAAACATAATGAATGTCAAGTTTAGCTATGCTTATCTTGTTTGCACAGTGCATACTGGTGCACAATCCTGGACTACTGGCACACTCAGGAAGCAGAAAGCAAACATGCAGACAGGGCATCTGTAAAAGTGTAAAGGTCAAAAAAGATACATTGTTGCAATTTTTTCTTTCCATCACACAATGCATCTAAGCGACGTTGCACAGTGGTTAACAAGGTTCCCCAACACGTGACCTATAGCCAGTGAACATCTGCAAAAAGAACACAAATAGTCAATAATTGAAAATGGATACATTCAGTTAATTCTGTTCAGCATTGTGCAAACATGCTAAGTGGCATTGTGTCATGGTGAACACACAGAACATACGAAAGATTAGGAGATTATGGAAATGTCATGTAACTACTCCTGTGGCAGCAGGTGTAAGTGTAGTGCTGTAACACAGATGGTTCTGGTTTCTAATACAGGATGAGCAACCTATTTTTACTATTGTAACAGTCCATTTTATAGCAATGAAGAAAATAATATACAAGTATTATTTCAACATTCTTGTAGCAACAAGTGGACATGTAGGGCTGCCATACATGTGGTCCTGGGTTCTAATACAGGACATTCCAGAATTTTTTACTGTTGTTTCATTTCCCATTATATTCAATCTCACTTATAACACTTTAGATAGTGGAGCTGATATGAATTATATGTATGAGGAATAAGACACCTTTATTTTGTTTTCAGATGTATGACTGAGGGTATATTGCTTACTATATTTCTGTAAGTATAATTCTGCTATCTAGGCTTGGATGATCTTTGCAATTAAATAAGACACCTACACAACTGAATCTATATACAAGAACCTTGTCACGTTACACACATACATGTTTATTACCTCAAACTGTCAGCTGTATGAATGATTCATAACTATGTCTGAGCAGCAAGTCTTCTGTGGCAAAGATGGAAACTCACCACTGTAGAAGAAAATATTTTGTACCTTACACCTAGGTTTGAATACCACACTTTAAAGATCAATTTTATCAGTGTATAAAGCCCAAAAATGTGTCTGGTCATGAAATTTATGCCCCAAGTACACGTCTTCAAACTTATCTCATCTAAAAGTTACCTTTTAATTTTCAAAATATATTCGCAGGCTACAGCAGCAGACACCCTTCAAACTAAGGTGAAGTGTCAGATTAACCTTCCATTTAAAATATTTATTTCCTCCCTACTTGGCCCTACTGCTCTCCACTTAACATCATGCAAATGCAGTAGGCATCGTTGCTTGGGTGTGTGCACTACCAGTATATGCGATAACAGGAATTGGTGGGAAAACATTAGTTGACATTGTTCTGGTTCTGGTATTAGATATGTCTGGCATTATAGGGGAAGGTGGCCAGTTTAGGGGGCAGAGGTGGGGTGTTCAGGATTCTGGGATATTTATTGGACTCCTGGTAAAGCAACACAGCCAAAGGCTTCTGTGGGAGGACTGTTCTGGCTCTTAAGTACAAGTATGAGGCTTGGAATAGTTTGGCTCAGACTATTATCTAGTGTGACTGACATCCCACGTACTGGACAACAGTGTAGACATCATTTCCATGACCTGAAAACACACAAGAGGGAGACGGTCAACTAGTGGTTGACTGAGTTTCAACCTGGTGGCATCCCACATCTGTGTAAGTATGTTAATACAATAATATTTTTAATACATAGAAAGCTAAATGTAAGCAATACTGGTATGCATTATGCTGTTCTGTTCTTTTAGTTTCTTTCCATATCTAATGTTGAAATAGAGTTTAATCACCAGGCTCATTGACTGGAGAGACTAAGAGAATCAAGTGGTATGTATTCAGCACAAGAAAAGTATTACTGTAGCTTTAAAAGTTCAAGATAGATTTTTGGGTTTTCTATACAGTAGTAGCAAATTGAGCATGCATATCCTAACTGTAAAAGCAAGTATGCATGCATTACTCTTCAGCACAAACCAACTTTAGAAGTCAAGTGTAAGACTGTTATTAGAGGTTGTGGGTTTAAGTACCACGAGTAACAACTATACAATACTGCATTTTTTTAATAATATTACATAAAGTAAACTCTATACAAGTGGCATAAATGCCCTGCTGTTAACTGTAATCTGTATAATTGGACCAAGCATATGTGCAATATATGCAGATTTTAAAGGATTACTTTGCGCAAACTACAGTTAGTTTGTAGTTGTTAGGGTGTATACTTAAATGTAATACTTAATATGAAATAGTTGAATAATTGTGATATGATGGTACTAATTTTATCTCATTTTTTTTCACTCCAACCCTTATTTATTTTTCTATTATGTGTCATCAAAGACAAAATGTCTCCACATTTCCATTGTAACAAATCACTGAATGCTTCACAGCACAGTAAGGTAGGTGAGCTCCAGTGGATCAGCCTGCCCCCACTCCATCAGTTCTAGCACCAATGCCCAGCACATCTTGGACCCAACTTGGCAGCACTACCTGCACCATCCTGTAGTACTGTCCTGGCAGCTGATGTTATGGTACCCTCCGGTAGTAGGGGCAGAATGAGGATTTCATCACCCACTACCAGATGCCAGGGTGGGTGTATAGCGTTGTGTACCACACCATTGGTATATGCCTACTCTGGATGGAGAGGCTATTCTACCTAATGGTCTGTAGGAGGAGAAGATGTCAAGCATTCCAGCTCTCAGTGGAATAAGGGGAAAGTGATGACAGTCTAGTGGATGAGGACTGGCTTCTCACTGTCTCCATGTCTGACTGGCATGAGTCTGGGTTCTCCCCTCCCTCACCCCAATCATGCTGTCCCCTGACCCTTTGTTCCCCTAACCATTCCTGTTTCGTCTTGTTTGCATTTGCTTCCTCATCTACCCAACTTAACTGACCCAGAAATATCAATGTCTCCTAACCCAACATTCCTGTCTTACTGAATTAATAAAAATGGCCACCTGTCCCAATATAAAATAGTCTCGCATATAGCTCTCCATTTTGCACACGTGCTTTCTTGACACACTTGATTCAGACCAGTTGGCTACACAACATGATTACGTTGTTGTCATCCCTATTTCTGGAAGTGACAGTCCATATTTTCAGTTTACGCTGTTGAATAAATGGATAGGTATGGTTCTTTTCTTTCGCCCTCCTACACATTCCTGAATTATTTTCCCTTTGTTCTTCCACCTGCTTGCTCCCAATTTCACCGCTTTCCTATCTAACCCATTTTAACACCTATAATCTAGTAAAAAAAAAAATAGAATCACACACAACACACGGAAATACCAAAAAAAAGCAATGCATCACATTCTTTTTGACCTTGACCTCTGTGTTTGCACAGAGTTTGGCATCATGCATGAATGCCAAGTGATGGTGAGCGGTTCAATAATGTTGCAGTTGCATCCTCTCAGTGCTGCTTAACCCTGCTATGCTAGGTCAACACACAGTAAAACATGCTGAATGTACTATAAAGAATAAGGTTATTGCACTATCACTGTTTATTTAAAAGTATTAGATACAACTGGATTTGAACCCAGTATCTGGGCTCAAAAAGAAATGCGTCAATGTATTTACACCTGCGGCCACAGAGTCGGCTAAGTAGCAGGTGTGTTTCATACACTCAGTACTAACTCTCAGAATTTTAGCAATGAGCTCCGCATTTGTGCATTGCTTAACTACACGCAAACAGGGACAGTAATGGAAATGTGTATCTCACATGTGCAAACACTTTTCCTGCCATCGTGCAAACATGCTGCTAGCTGTTGCACTATGCACATTAAATATTAGCATGTATTAGTGCTGTTTACTGTCTATTTACTTTTCACTCCATGAACTTACATGTGAAAACATAACAAAATGAAAGCCCTATCTAAGAATATGTCACATATTTACAAAACAGATATGCATTACCTCCCCCCATGCACTGCAACCCTGGTCACTCAGTACTTGTTAATATAGCAACTACACTACATAAATTAATAACAAATGTTGTGCAATATTCAATGCACATCAATCTGGTAACATGTAGAACTAGAACTTTCTTCACAGTTGAACATGCCTACACATCCATTTTATGCAGGCCTCCCAACACCTTCTCTCCAAGATCCACTACTGATGTCATCTACCATAAGTTGTCTTGCAGCCTTGTAAAAGTCAGACTTGTGCCATGGCACTTGCATAACATACTGAATTCTGTAGACTGTGTAGTTAGGTAGTAGGTTCTGTTCTCACTGCAATCAGCTGGGGGGATGTTTGTGCACTTGCTTGACATTAGAGAGAGCCTTTTACACCAGCATGTGGGACATTGCTATTACCATATTCTCCCCACCAGACACTGTAGATGTCATCACCTATATCTGCTTTGTGGATATGCATTGCTCTCACCAGCCTGGAGGCCAGGCAGAAATCACCTCATCCTATAAGGCACAGATTACAGTGACATGGCTTTCAGTCTATCCACATACATCACAGCATTGTTTGTAGGCCCTGTGTTTTCTTGGTGAGAAACCCCTGTGGTCTCTCCAGCTGCTGCATGTGTCTGGTGAGGTACATGCAACAGGGAGTATTATACTCTATTAATGTTCTGATGAGTTTGAGTACAGTGCTATTATATAATCTTCAGATCTGAATATGATCGTATGACTTATGATGTGCACAACATAGCCTTTCCATACCACTGTGGATACTTGGTGGTCGAAGTTCAGATTGTTATCTACAAGTGTTTCCAGGTCTTGCATTACTGGGTTTCAGCACAGGAGGAATGTTGTCAATGTTCTAATTAGTAGGGAATTCCACTTTGCAGAAGGACAAAATAAAGACACATTTTTAAGTTTATTTATAGACCATTTGGCTTTTTTAGCCACCAATCATTTGTCTGTGTTAGTCCTTCCTGTAGTATGTTATCATCAATGGTGGACTCTGATTGCACCCAATATGTAAGAATCGGCAAACATGTTAAGCAACTGTTGAGAAATAGATTATAAACAGTAAAGGGCCAAGCACAGATCCCTGGGGTACACCACTGGTGAAAGCTCTACTGGTACAGACTGATTCATCAACTTTCACAGTATGTGTTCTGTCGGTGAGCCAATTGGTTATCTATCTAGTGACATAAGGGTTAATCCTCAGCTGGGAGAGTTTCACAAAGATACCTGCATGTGGGATTGCATCTGAACCCTAGGCCAGTTCAAGATAGGCAGTATGGACTGTCTTATCTTTATCCAGGCCTATCACACAGAATCATTGGGCTGTGACAACATCACAGATCACCTATAGTGTGACTCAGCACATACCCCTTCCTGACAATGTTGAAAATGCACTTCAACACACCCTCCATACTCACTATTTTCCTGTAGAAGGGTGTATATCAACATGCATCCATGTGAGCTGGGAGGACAGCACCCAATGCATGTATAGACATCCTGCCTCTCCTCATCTGCAAGGTAGACCAACATGTCATCATGAACCTTTTCTAAATGGACACTAGTAATATCGACGGCATTGTGTGAAAATGACCTGTGTGAGTTGTTAATTCTACAACATGTCTGTAACATCTATTAATGTCCTCAAAGAGGTAATCAAGGGCATGCATGATAACAAAACTATCATCCTGTTGAACTTGACAAGGCCAAGGCATTTGACACAAATCAACACTGAGGAATTCAATCAATACTGTCAGATGTGGCCAAAAACACCTATATCATCAAGTGGGTAGACCAGTGGATCACATACATAGCATCCAAATATGTTGAAGTCTGTGAATTGACCCAGGTCCAGTGAACAGGTCTGTTCATCAGGGTTGTCTGCTAGGCCCTTTCTTGTCCATTATTTAAGTGATGGACATCACAGATGACATACACATCCTGTGTCCAAACAGCTGTCTGAAGGACTGCAGATTGTGGACAAACATTGGCTCCAGCTGTGGTATTGGTATAATACAGACAGTATAAATACACACCAAAGATTGCTGCCACAGCCATGACAACACCTGCAATGAAACAAAAACATGGAGGGACTTGTTACATCATGTAAACAAATACACAGCCTAGAAATAATGTAGACATTACACCCTATAAGTAGATTAAGTGGCATGTGACCTGCCTCCATGGGTAGATGGTATATGGAACATCCACCAGTATGAGGTCACAGTGCTGACTACTCCCTTTTATGTAACACAACTCCTGAGTATGTGCAGGACATCCACATCAAAGGGATAATACCTACATAGTTCACAGCCTTCATCACACCAATAACTGAATATAATCCACCCTTCCTCATGTATCTCCCTACACATTTTTCAGTGATGTGTAACTGAAGTGTAGCACCTTTGCCACAGTGAGCTGTCACACATCTTATTGGCCATACCTAGCTATTCTTTTTGTTGCATAAATATTACTATCTGATGGTGTGAAATCCCCACCAAGTTGTTACACCAGATGCACGTGTCATGCCTATTTTGGTGATGCACAGTACATATATAGCTTTTTGACAACATTGATGGTATAAGTTACATTCATAAGTGTGGATTGTGCTATATATGTATATATATATATATATATATATATATATATATATATATATATATATATACATACACATATATAAAATAGG
The DNA here is from genome assembly GCF_019279795.1 of Protopterus annectens. Taxonomy (NCBI): domain Eukaryota; kingdom Metazoa; phylum Chordata; order Ceratodontiformes; family Protopteridae; genus Protopterus; species Protopterus annectens. The sequence goes on from NC_056735.1 coordinate 1,722,527,513, forward strand.
CCATGCACACCAGTCAACTAGCCTGAATTGATCATAATGTTGCATACAGGTATAGCAGTGACCCTCCCTCCTAACACCTCCAGCAGATATTAGTGTCAGTCAGTACTGTATGGATGATTACCCTCATAGATTGCTCATATATTGCTGATATGTCATAATAGTTGTACAAGTGTGTTTGTGCAGAACCATCTCTGATCACTCCAAATCACAAATATTATGTCAGAGACATGGGATTACTGGTGATATTATTCTGATATTGTCCATTACTGTGCATTCTTCTTTTACTGTTGTCCATGAGCCTGTACCTGTGCTCCACTTGTTGGAGACCTCTGATGACATTACACCAATATTCAGGCACATCAGTTTGCACAGCGTCACAATATGCAGCCTACCTCAATTGTATATAACATCCTTGATAGATGCCTTCTGAATTCTTCATGTTAGGATGCTTATCTCACAAGGACTTCTTCTGCATTATTAAGTCACTTGTGTGACAGTCACATAATACATTTTTTCACTGTGTAGTCTGTACTGTACCATATTGATATATAATTGGTGCTCCTGCTACAACTGTTTTCCATTGGCATGCCCTCATCTGCTCTACTTTAGGTTGCTTCACCTGTCCTCTTTCCCTGTGTTCATTCCTATAATTCATCTGTGTGTCCCTATTCAATATACACACTTCCCCTAAATATCAGTTTTACATAGCAGTCTATGCACCCTTACAAACCATTTACACAACTTCTGTACAGAATGTCTGGAATGGGATTTCACAATACTCTGCACTGTATACATGTTTGGAACATATACGTAACTTATATGTTAAGCCCTGCTAATCCCTGTGGCATTCCATGCGATGTCACTAACATACTTTGCGCATCACCACACATACACACTTAAACTCCCTGCATTGAGTTTAATGAATCCCAGGTATTACACCTGTGCATTTGGTCATTTTACACATGCACCATTTGATTGAACTTAAGGGAAACCACTTGTTTTCTTGTGTTCTTCCCATTGTGCTTGTTTCTGTCTTTGACTACCCAGATGCCAGCCTAGTTTGACTAATCTGGTGAATGCATGTGTCACTGCAGTAATGGCATTCTAGACCTGTTTCTCTGAGTAAGGCCATTAGAACATCACTTCACTGGCATATAAAATATGACTTTCTCAATTACTGATCAGTGAGTAGCAATGTTATCAGATCTACTGACAGGTTATATGTAAACAGCAATGGGTCCATGGACATTCACAGTAGGCATTTCCAAACCTGTCAACTGTTGCTGATTTTCAAGGGCATTACTGATTTTACCTCCAAGCTTTGCTTTTTGCCTCATAAAATATGAGCTTTTATACCAAAACAAGCATTCTACTCCTAATAAAATTTGAGATTTTGTGGCAGAACAGCTGCACTATCACTCATAAAAGATGTTCTTGTGATAAAACAATTATCTCACCCATTAAATAACTGCAAACATATTTTCATACTTTTAACCTCCAAAATATACATATTAAATAATCAATATAAACTAGCAAATTTTACAAATATTTTATATCATTAGTACTAAAAAGTGTCCTTGTCTTGGGTCCTTGCCTGTCATTACCACCACCCTTGCTACTGATTGTTGAGGTGACAGGTAGAGGAGCAATATGGCTACACCAGATGGAAAATAATTGGTTTACTATAGCATCAAGACATCACCATCTTCATTATTTGTTGTAGATGTTTCTGTATTTTGGTTCTCTTATACTGAAATCGTAAAAAAAAAAAGTCTGAATATATCTTTAGGCTTGCCACTGCTCCTGCAGTGGTCATCTGCATTTAACAATTTCATTCAAAATTAAAAGCTGATTTTGGTCATAAAAGTACATTCCACCCAGCAAGTAAATCAGTGCTGGAATCCCAAGGGATTAGCTGCTGCCAAAGGTTGGCTAAGACTGATATATTTAACTTTTTTAGGAAAAGTTCACTGGGTCTCATGCTGGCACTGTAGTGCTTTGCATTCATATTACTTAGACGTGCTACACTGGTCTCAACTCCCCCGCACTGTGCATTTTTATTCATGTGGTTTTATGATGGAAAGTTTACTTCCTGTATCACCTTACTATATTAAATCTTATTATGCTCTCCTACCACTGTTTTCCTTATCCACTGACACTCTGGTGGCTTTGAGCCCTTTGGTTCTGATAATGGGATCCAGAGATATTATTAATCTATGCGCCTTTTTTGTTGTGCAGTGCATATTATACTTTCTTAAATCAGCTCTTCATAAACCTGGCAACAAAGGAAATGTTCTCTGACGGACCACAATTACATGGTACAAGAAATGAATGCAATGTGTGTTTAATGCCCTCTGGAAATCTACACATCTGCCAGTGCAAAGCAAGGCAATGCAGAGATGCCTCTGTTTCTCATATGGATTGCTGACTTTAGCTGAAATGGAGGTAAACAAAATATATGAAAGGAATTTACAAGGTTTCTCTCTCAAAAGTGTGAGAAGAAATGAAATGTTGAAAATTTAACCATCTTATTCTGTTAAGTTGTCTTGTGCTGTTATAATTCAAGGTGTCGGTTATACCACCTGCATTGAATGCATTTTCTGATTTCTTCAATACATTTCTCCAGCTACTTAAAATCATGTGAGTTTTCCGAGCTGCACTCTAATACCCTTCCTCTGCATTTTATGTTTATAAACTTGTACAGTATTTTCTCTAATTGTTATTCCACCATTTCAAAAATAGTCTGATATTTCATTTCAGCAGATGGTGTGCTTGAACTGACTGGTTTATTTTTAATGAAAGTCTTGCAGACCAAGTAACTAACACATTTTCAGTCTATGGCAAGGTCCACATTTCAGTCTGAAAATGTAGGATCCTTTTTACGTATCTGCTTTAGTAACGGCCATATGTTTGTATTCAGTGAGAGTTTGTGGCGTATTTCCATGTGTAACACAGAGATTAAAACGTAGCTGAACTGAGTCTCTAAATGAGATTGTGCATTCTGTCAAACCTGAAATCGACAGGCTCATATGCAATATTGTATACTGTATCAAAACTTAACTGGACTTTTTCCTATAGTGTTATGTATTGTGCCAAAACTTAAATGAACCTGTTCATACAGTATTATGTATTCTGTCAAAACTTAAAGGAACCTGCTGATACAGTACTATGTATTGTATCAAAACTTAACTGATACTATTCACGCATTTTTGTGTATCATGCCAAAACTTAAATGGACGTACTCATACAGTACTATATACTGCATCAAACCTTAACTGAACTTGTTCATGTGGTGTTATGTATAGTGTCAAAACCTAATAAACCTGTTCATACAGTATTAGATATTCTATCAAAACTTAAATGGACCTGCTGATACAGTATCATGTATTGCATCAAAACTGGTCCTGTTCATGCAGTATTATGTATTCTATCAAAACTTAAATGGACTTACCCATAGTATTATATACTGTATCAAACCTTAACTGTACATGTTCATATGATGTTATGTATAGTGTCAAAACTTAAATGGACGAAGATGGCGACCTGGTAACAGCACTTTCTCACAGCTGTCTTTCCTCAATAATATTTCTGACAGGAATTTTGAGAAACAAACAACAAGAAGAAGATATCTTTGCTACTAACCACTTTCTAATACCCAGAGACATTATCAGAACAATTTTTATCAACTTTCATTGGAAAATTCCTGTCAAAATAATTACTAGAAAATCAACAGCAGCATCAGCTACTCAGAATGAGCCATCTCAGGAATCCACCTCAGGTCCCAACATTCAAAAAGGATTTACATTCACTTATTTTAAATATTCAGGAGTTGACAACTAAAATAGATAAGATGGATAATAAATTGGACTCTTTTAAAGAAAAATGTACTCAACAACTTGAACAACTTCAGGAAATGTTCACACAACAGAAAGGTAAAATTTCTGTCATAGAACAGTCCTTAAATGACATAAATTCCAGACTCCTGCAAGAAGAACAACAAGCTGAATTTTTACTGCAACAAAATACACATCTTCTGGAAAAAATAGATGACATGGAAAACAGAATGAAAAGAAATAATTTCCGAATATATGGTCTGCCAGAAAAAGCAGAAGGGGATAATATAATAAACTTTCTTACTACCTGGATCCCAAATGTATTAAAATTACTGGAAGCCCTTTCTTTTGGAATAGAACGTGCACACAGGTCTTTGTCAACTTCAGGAAATGCATCTTTAATCAAAAACAAACCAAGATCAATAATTGTTAAACTTTTCTCCACACAAGACAAGGAACTCATCCTCAAAAATGCTTGGACTAACTCACCTATTAAATATAATGATGCATTAATTAGATTTGACAATGATTACTCTACAAAAGTGGTTTTCAAAAGAAAAGAATTCATGCCAATAATAAAAATCTTGAAAAAGAAACAACTGAAGACCCATCTTTTGTTTCCAGCAAGACTTCGTATATTCCTTCCAGTGGGAATAAAAATATTTGAAACAGTGGATTCAGCAATAAAATATCTCACTACAAACAACATTTTAACACAGGAAGAATCTATGCATTGGACAAATAGTATACCAAAAAGAAATGCAGAAGTAAACAACTGGAAGACTGTTGAACAGAAGAAAAAAAAAAACTAATGGACAAATAACTTATATGTTACATGTACCACAAAACTTTAAACATTGTCACAAAAACTAGCAAGAAATCTTCCAGTCATTAATCACAGTAAAATATCAGGTACAGTTACTATTTATTTTATCTCACTTAAAATCTAGAATAAATATAAACTGGGTAAATTAACATTATCATTTAGGACTATCCAAACATATTTGAAACTTGATAACAATGTTTTTCTTTTTCTATGTCTCTGATTTAGACATCAACAAACAAAATGTATATAGCAATATGTTCAAGATGTATGCAAATGGATATCTGGTTTAACCAGATATAACAATTTCACCATATATTTAACTATACTAGCAATTTGTTATAAAATCTTTGAATGCACCATTCATATAATATGTCTAATCTAAGTTTTCTGATTGGGGCAGGGAGGGGAGCGGGACAAATGTATTTTTTGAAAAATTATATATTTATGTTAAATGAGTTGCATAGTTAAAGTACTTAATCCATTAATGCTGTCGTAATGATTTACTTTACTGAGATAGAAAGACAGCTTGGGTGTGCGCACATATCTGGTTGTATGGATTATGATGTCGTAGCATCCCAGTACACCTCATGGACTCTTATTGTGTTTTTAGCGTATATATATATATATATATATATATATATATATATATATATATATATACAAAGCTTCCTTACTGGAAGGGGGGATACTGTTGTGTTTATTGAAGATGTTTGAACTGTGTTGTAGCTATGCAGTAGAAAAATATTTTCATGAGCGACACTTTGAAATATAAGAAAAATCTTCACTACTTTTCCTGCTCCGTTCAAGAGACAGTAATCTCAAATATGCATGCAAGTAATATATAAAGGTTGTAATTTTCACTGTAACCACTTTGTGATTGTCTATGATGCCCTTTAAATAATATGTAAATGCAATATCATTAGGCAAAGAAGTAAATCTCAAAACAAGCACATCTTAAAACTCTTCGACTAGAAGAAGGAAAATAATCTGTATATAGAAGATGATTGAGTTGTGCTGGATGGTTATAGTTAGTTAAGTGTTTAAACCCTTCCATGCTATTACAGTAAATCATTCTACACTACTAGAATGTCATATTGAATCTTTTATAAGAAGTAAAGCATTTGATGCTGTTTGTTTTACTAGCAGGTGTCATGTAGTATGTCTCACATATAACACAGGAATGTCTTGCATATAATACAGATAAATATATGCAAAAATAAATATTACCACGAGCGATGCCTTGAAAATCAAGAAAAATCTTCACTACTTTTCCCTCCCCGTCCATGAGACAGTAGCCTTAAATACACACGCAAGCAACACCCAAATATCTTATGTCTCATTGCGAGCACTTCATGCTTGCGTATAACGTCCTTTGAATAAAACGTAATTGCAGCATTCCTAGACAAGGAAATAAATCCCAAAACGAGCACTATTTAAAGTGCTAGTGCACCTGAATTACAAAGCTACATGTCGACCCTTTAGTGTTACTGATTATTATTAAACATTTAACACACCTAAACTAAATAAAATAAAATATGATTAAATTTAGTAAACAGACACCAAACAAATTTTCTAATAGGTTCTTTATATACTAACAGAAATAGCAACCTACGCATAGTTATTGTTAGAAAAAAGTTAAATATTGTTAGATATACAGAAAGGCAATACTCTATACATAGTTATACACATTAATATTAAGAATTTCTAATACTAGAATAGCTGTGTGGGTTCATAGATTGCTACGAGAATATCGAACCTGGGGCTTGTATAAGTCTAGTCATTACAGTTCTCTGGCTATTTCTTTCCATATTGCTTGCTTACCTGGACACCTGTTTGCCAGGGTGACCGTTATGATCCCCAGGGTGATTTTCCTCTCTCCCGTCCAGTCATCGGGGTTCTTTTCCAGAGTATGGCCAGTCCGAGGGTTGGGAACCTATCTCTCCACTATGTTTTACTTCAGTATTTTGAATCTTAAAATATGTAAAGACTATTATATATAAGTTTATGTATATATATTTATATATATATATATATATATATATATATATATATACATATATTGTCATATAAGCCGACACAATTTTAGTTTAGAGTTCTGGAATATGACTTGGAAAACTACTTTCTCAAAAGTTAAAGAATAATAAATTTAATTATTTCATAAAGAGTGAGGAAGAAAATGGGAAATATTCACAGAACTATAGAATAAAATAATATTCTTATAGCACTGATACTACATGATAGAGACTCTAGAGGTGGAAAATTACCCTAAACAAATTACGAGTATAATGAAACTATAATTTAAAAAGAACATAGGTATTATGATAATTTAACCAAAATAACTAATTAACAAGGTATTGGAGTCTTTGCAATGTGAATTAAAGCAAATGTGTCATGTTGGATTGATATGTGAATTGCTGTACTAAGATGAAACAAATTTTGTTAAATGTAATTGGAAAATTGTTTTTGTAACTCTGATTATAAGAAACTCTGCAAGTAAGATTTAACAAGTATAAGCAGGTTATTGATGTATAAATATTAATGCTTTCACACAAATTTGCATATAATTGTCTATTAGCTGAAAATATTAACTCATTAATATATGTAAATGGTGACATACTAAGCATGAGGTTAAGAGAGATTAGTATAAACATTAGTCACAGATTTAGAAGGTTTGTGTGGGTACTTGTGTTACTCATGCAAAGAGGTATATTACCTCATAGAGATAGGAAAAGGTGTAATAAATTAGAATTAGTTAAATTAGAAGTTTCATTGTTTTCTTATACTGTTTTGGTGTCTACAGAAGATAAGCAGATATTCTATGTAAACAATAATGTAAATTACACATATAATGCAAACCAAGAGTTAAATCTATGTATATCAACTGTCATACAAATAAATCATAAACCAACACATGACATATCTATATATAAATGTTAATGGATTAAATAATAATATCAAAAGGAGAAGTCTATATAAATACATAAATCTACACAATCCACAAATAGTATTTCTTCAGGAGACGCATCTGTTAGATAAAGATATAAACAATCTCAATATTAATAACTACACAGTATTAGTAAGTTCTCAATACAAACAAAAGAAGAGAGGAGTATCCATATTAATGCATAATACAATTATTTCTCCTAGAATAATTAACACTTATCAAGACACATCTGGTATGTTTTGCTTAGTAAATATAGAGTTAAATAGGAAAATATACACTTTAGTTAACCTATATTGGATACCAGGACTTGGCGTAGGAACAGTAAAACATCATATTGAAGAAATGTTGCATTTAACTAACGGTAGTCTAATAATGGCAGGAGACTACAACTGTATAATAGATGACAAAGATACAGATTCAAAAAGTAAAAGAAGAAAGTTACCTATATCAAAGACACTTTCAAAGTTTACAGACGCAATCTCCATAAAAGATATAAATTAATTTGCTGACCCAGACTCATTAATTTACACATTTTACTCACATAGATATAAGACTAGTTCCAGAATTGACAGGATATACATATCCAATGATCTAGTAACAAAAATAAGTAATGTCAAAATAATAAACTGTCCATTATCAGATCATAATGCTCTGGTTTTTGAAATGGAGCTTATGCATATAAATAATAATCCCATAACAAGAATACCTTCATATGTTACAAAATTAACAGACTTTAAAGAATTTTTTGAAGGTGAAATAAAAACTTTCCTTGAACTAAATACCACAGAGAACATTTCAGAAATATATATCTGGGACTCCTTAAAAGCATATATATATATATGGAAAAGTACTATCCTGGTATATTAATAAAAGAAAAATATGGAATAAAAACATGCTAGAATTACAAAAGAAAGCCGATAAATTAAAACTAGAAATTCAAGAAGGAAATAAAGATTTAATTCAAGAATTACTACAAATTAACAACAAATATATGGAAATTTTACATCACAAGACAATGATTAACCTAGAAAAGATCAAATTAAATTCTTATTCAACAAATCCAGCACATCAGAGGCAACTAGCTAATAGAACAAAAAAAAAAAATCTAAACAAATAAAATAATTATATATCCCTAATACAAAGAAAAAAGTCACGGATCTAAATAGTATATTAGAAGACTTTAGATTACAATACAACTATGATGACCTTTCAAGCATTCATGAAAAACCTGACAAAGATATAAAAAATTATCTTAAAAACAAAATTTTTATTAGATTAACACAGGAACAAATTGACACTATAAGCAAACCAATTACTATGACAGAACTAAAATCACAGATTAAAAAGCTTAAATTAAATAAAGCACCTGGCCCTGATAATATAATATCAGAAATGTACAAAGTAATGCCTAATCAAGCTTTATCTTTATTCTTAAAAGTATACTCCATAGTTAATCAAAATATAATTATATCACCTTCATGGAAATATTCATTGATATCACCAATAATTAAATCAGACAAAGATGAGAAACAATGTTCGTCATATAGACCAATATCCTTATTAAACATCGATTATAAAATGTTCATGGCAATATATACTGACAGAATTAAACACTTTCTTCTCATGCTAATACATGATGACCAGACAGGATTTATCAAAGGAAGAAATACATATGGTAATCTTAAAATAATTTTGTCATTGATAGATTATAGAAAACATGCAAACTTGGATTTAAATATAATATCCTTAGATATTAATAAAGCATTTGATTCTGTTAACTGGAATTTCCTTAGACTAGTCCTAAAAGAGTATAATTTTCCTACATCTTTTATCGCCCTTATTCAGTCACTATATAAAGACTCCATAGCATATGTTAAATTAGGTTCATATAGATCTGGTCCCATACCAATCAAAACAGGAACTAAAGAAGGCTGTTCCCTATCACCACTATTATTTGCATTACTTATAGAACCATTTGCAAATCAGATAAGATCACATAGTAATATTAAAGGCATCTGCATCAACAAAACTTTATCTCTTAAATTACAATTATTTGCAGACGATATACTTCTTACCCTATCAGACACTAAAGCATCTTTACAAGCTTTGTTTAAATAAATAAATAATTTTCAAACTATTTCAGGTTTACAGTTCAATGAAAACAAAACAAAAATTATGTCATGTAATACTAAAAAGAAACATATAAACAAAAAATATTCCAAATACATAGCAGAGGATAATAAAATAGTATATTTAGGCATAGATCTACTTGAAGACTTAACTGACTCACTTATATATAATTATAATAAAACACTAGATAAAACAGAGCAAGCGATATCTACCTGGAACAAATATATGTTTACAATGGGAGACAGATTATACCTTATTAAATCAATTATTTTTCCTAAAGTATTCTATCTAATACAAAGTTTTTCACTGCCACCTCCCAAGTATATCACTCAGAGATATAATAAACTAATATTACATTTTTTTATGGTTCCCAAACAAACCCCAAATTGCTTTAGATAAACATTTACCAAACTGGGAAGATGGAGGAATTAATTTACCTGATATTCAGATATATATTATGCCCTCTGTTGTTAAAAATATAACCTTATGGTTAAATGCTCACTACAAACCTATATGGAAACAATTACATGAACAGGTCTATCCTGAACTTAGTCATAACAACAGATCAGATCATTTAACTATAATACCATTTTCTTTAGTTTGGATGTTAAAAGATTATCTAGAAGGCAAAAATAAAAATAATAAACTGCCATCCAAATATATGAACATTACACTAATAACATTTAAATCGTTCATAAACAAAGTCCCAGATATTAATTCATGGTCCTTTCTGACCTTTCCTATAGCCTTCACACCCACTATCCTTGACACATACCAATTTCAGAAAATGAATATGCTCAAGATAGGCTCAATAAGCTACTGGCATCAGCTGGTAGAACAAGAGAAAATATTAACTAAAGATCAGATAACCAGAAAATATAATATAAATAATGACTCATGGCTACTTTTGCAAAATCTAAGACAGTATCTTATAAACAGAATTGGACAAATGCAAGATACAGTTAGACATACTGTCCCAAAATTTATTGATTACATTATTATAATTAACAATCAACCTTATCAAGGTGCTGGATATCTATCAAAAATTTACAAAATAATTAAAACAACAAAAATATACCAAATAGACAACTACTGGAATTATTATACACAGATAAATAATCACCCTCCTAACGAAAAGGAAAAAAAGATTATCTTAAAATCTTCCAAGAAGTCATCATTATCAATAAACTTGCAGTTATTCACATGGAGATATTTGAATAGAAGTTTTTATACACCACATAAATTATCTAAGATGTATGCAAGTGAAGATCTATGTTGGAGATGTCAGACTAAAATAAGAGCAGACTGGCAAAATATTTTTTATGAATGTAAGTGTCTTACTTTGTATTGGAATAATAACTATTTTTTTCAGACTGCTTTTAATGATAATTATCAATTATCAAAATCTATGATTTTATTCAACTCTCCTGTTCCGGATTGTGTGCCAAAAAAGATTTTCAAATCTTATGGACTTTAATGGCAGCAGCTCACAAAATCATCACCATTCACTGGAAAAGTGAGACTCCTCCTACATTTAATGAATTTAAAAATTTAGTTAGAACAGTTGGACAAATGGAAATATCTACTCTGAAGAACAGAACTACCAGACTTACAACTTTATACAACTCTTGGATGAAAGTACTAGAAATAATTGAGAAAATGGACAAAGATATATGAACTTATATATCATACTTCAGGTTACACCTTAAACTTATTTATGGCTTTCTTCTTAACAGACACCAATGTATGTAGTTATATGTTTTTAAAGTTTATAGGTTTTACAATTGTATATATATCATTTTCATTTTTGATTTTATGTAATATTTGACAAATTATCAATAAAAAAAAAAAGAAAAAAACTTAAATGGACCTATTCATACAGCATTATGGAGTCTGTCAAAACTTAAATGGACCTGATCATACAATATTCCATAGTGTGTCAAAACTTAAATGGACCTAATCACATGGTACTGCAATTTCCTTCATTATTCTTTCACTGCAGACATTTCGTTGCTAGTTTAGAAATGAGGCAGTTAATGGTATCCCTAAGAAGGCCTGAAGCCATTTAAGGTTAATGCAAACATAAATAATAAAAGCCTCCTGTATCATCCTAGGGATGGCTACTGGTCTTCTGAACATTTTAAAATCAATACAATTTAAAGGTTACATTTTTGAGCCCATAAACAGTTAAATACAGCAATGAAAATAAGCAAAGAGAAATGTAAACATTTATGTATAATGTGAATATGTAGTGCATTTGTATAGAGCTTATTTATGTTAATATGCTTAACTTTTTTTCATGCTTTTGCCTGGATTCTGGTTGAAACTACTCTCTGTGACCCAGTTTGGGTAGTAAACCAGTATGTATGTAAATATATAAAGTAATCTACATATTTTTGCTTAGTTTTGTTTACTGATTGTAGCCCTTTGCAGTGGACAATTGAGGAACAGTTTCAGTGATACACAGCTGAAGTCCACTGCAGCACTGTGTTGTTGCCAACACAGAAACAGTTTTGCCCATTTTTATTAGCTGGAAGAAGACAAAATTAATGTTCATGCACTTAGTACAAAATTATCCTTCTATTAAAATGCTCCTGTGATTGAGTATATGGTTGTATGTGATAGCATTATTACTTCCCCTCTTGAACCTGATATATCTGTTTTATCCAATACTGTAACATTGTAGTGTTTCATGTTATTTATTTTATATATTTGTTGAATGGGTAAGTCCACTGGACATTTTCTACATTTCACAGGTAACCCATGATCACTGTCTAGGTAAATGACTTACTCAGAGTCACATATTAGTCCAGTGGAGGCTAGAGGAATCAAACCCTACAAGAGCCAGTTCATTAACAGTTCATAACATTAATCATTTGTTCTAACTGCTAGTGTTCTAACCCAATTAACAAATGCAAATAAATCTAATAGCAATAATACCAGAAGGCAACTTGAGGCTAAAACATATGAAAGTACAAGGATTACAGTAGTGTGGTAATCAACAGTAAAAAAAATGCATTTTCATTCTACACCTGAAAACAGCTGAGTCTGAAATAAATATTATTTACAGACTGTTAGGTAAGAGCTTTTTGCATGACATACAGACAAGGTACTAAAAGCCTAAGAAATCTTAAGTGAGGATCCTGAGGAATAATTTGAAAACAGCCAGGAAATACTACTCCAAAAGCTTAGATATAAAAAAACTTTTAGTCACTGCAGTGATAAAAATTAAAAAATAGAAGTAGCAAATCTTCATTACGGCAGAGGTCACATACCCGAGAGAAAGGTAATTTTAATAAGACTTGAAGACAAAACCATACCTCTCAACTTCTTATTGAAAGAATTCTTGACAATACTTAAGATAACTGGGGGTACAAAGGCCCCAAAATTGGGTCAGATTTTAAATATTCCTCTTATAAACTTAGATATTTGATAAAATAACAGGATTCGGATTGGCTTGCATTTTTCTGAGGGATAGGAAGTCTGAAACTTGAATGTCTGCCATTATTTAATGACTTCAGTCCTCAATGATTTGCCAGAAAATCCACAAATCTTATGTGAAACAGATGAAAAATATGAAGCAAAAATCTGGACATTCTGTGAAAATCTGGACAGCTGAGAGGTATGGGCAAAGCTGACATGCAATGAAGTTTCTAGGTTATCACTAGACATTCCTGGCTTTCAGCTGTCACATCTTCTCCCTCTTTCTTTGTTGTGAATCCCAGATTTTAAAATTGTATTTTGATTCCAGTTGGATTTTTTTTGTTGGTGTCCTACTAGAATTCTCTAATGCTTTTTATGAAGGTTGCTATAACTGAGATCAGTGAAAAGGCCCATATCACTGCTGACATAACTAAGCACCGTCCTGAACTGTTAAAAGTACCAAAGTATGCCAAAAGCAGCAAAATATCACTAGTAATAAGTCCAAGGTACCCAAAGAAGTGAATTCCAGCCACAGAGTGCATTACCACAATTTTATTCCAGCAAAACTTAACACATTAACGTTCCTTGACAACTCCACAAGTACGTTTTTGTTTAAATTACTTCATCAGATGTGGACCTGACACTATCACAACAGTAAACAGCTGCTCAAGGTAAAAATGCAAGAGATTATACTCTCAAAATGGTACATCTGCAATCCTATGTACAACTACCAACTTTTCTTTCAAAACAGGAATCAAATTACTGGAAATCACTACTGGCTATAACAACCCCAAGGTTGAAACTAGGGCTGGGAGTGAGGTTGGGACTTGAAACCCAAGGGGTTGTTATTGCCTGTAGTGATTTCCAGTAATTTGATTCCTGCTTTGAAAGAAAAGTTGGTAGTTGTACATAGGATTGCAGACTCACCATTTTGAGAGTATGATCTCTTGCAGTTTTACCCTGAGGTGCCGTTTACTGTTGCAATAGTGTCAAGTCCGCATCTGATGTAATTTAAATGAAAATGTAATTGTGGAGTTGTCAAGGAACATTAATGTATTGTGTTTCACTGGAATAAAATTGTGGTAATATGCTCTGTGGATGGAATTCACTTTTTTGGGTACCTTGGACTTATTACTATCCTGAACTGTCCTCGAACAGTTATCTACACGTTGCCATCCGATGTTGCAAAAGAGAACTTTGATAAGAGGGAAAATTATTAGATTGTCCAGATTGCAGATAGCTGATGAGGTATTTCTCAAGGATCCTGAGCTGTTGAAAAAAAATGTTTAGTGAGAGAGGCTACCATAAGGATTTTTGAATGAAATTGGCAATGAGATAAAAAAAAAGTAGTTAAATCTATGCCAGTTATGTACCAGACATGGGGATCTTTACCATTTGTCTGTAAACAATAATTTCTGGCTGCCTGAAGCTGTTCTTTAAGAGGTAACCAAATATTAACATAATGGTATGCATTTCATATTAATATATCTGCTTTTTAAATACTTTTAAATATTTTTAATCTTAGGTACTTTTTTTACTTTTTGATGTATTGTTTACTCAGATCACAAAGTTACTTTGTGATTGGTAAGTTTGCATCATGTGACTGGTGAAGTATGATATTTAAACAAGGAAGTTGGTTCATTTTGTTAGTTCTAATTAATTGTTTTTGTGTTATAAGAATGAAAGCGCTTAACTGTGGATTAAATAATTTTCCATGGATTAAACATACAAGCCAAAAAAAAAAAAAGATATATATATATATATATATATATATATATATATATATATATATACAGGTCCACTTCTGAATCTTGAAATACTGAAATCTTGAATTTCAGTATTTCGAGATCAGAATGTCAAAACTTCACAAACACGAGAATACACAATAATGAAAAATAAAAACATTGTAAATTACAAAACACAAATTTCAACCTCCCCCAAAAAACACAAAAACACTAAATAACTCAAAAAAATAACACACCTATATTTTTTGCAGGGGGGGGGGCAAGCCCCCATGCACCCGTGCTACTTAGATATACCAATTCCGAGGTTGCACTAACTTAGAAAAAAAAACACAAACCTACTATTACACTACCTACAAACCTACACTCCCATTGCAAATAGTCATATTTACATTCACTAATAACACACACACTACAAATGTACAAAAATCACCACATTCAGCACACACACACACACACACACACACACACACACACACCTAAATAATTGTTAGGAGGAGTGCAATGTTATTTGAACACTTTTTGATCTGATTCTTTAAAAGGAACATATTAGAGACAAAAACATGTTCGTTATCATCACTATGTTTCCCTCCTACTCCAAGGATCAAATAAGTAACTGCTAGATGACCCACAGAATCTTATCTAATGGAACCTGAATCAATCTAGCTAGATAAAACAGTAAGACAGCATCTCAGTGAAACTAAAAAACTATCAACTAATGGCAGCATTTTAAGTATTGCAGGACATTCTCATATATACTAAGAAATCCGTGCATAATATCTTGCTCATCTCACATTGGTATTCCTACAATCCCGTCTCTCACATGTTCATTTTCTTCCTCTGTCAATCTTTGACCCTTTCAATTTTCATATAAAAGGCATATTTTTATTTAACATCTACTGCTATTTCAACATGATGATTTTCTATAGCAGTATGCTGTTTTTGTAATGGAGGCATCAAAGCTTCCACTTATCTCAACTGCCTGAACTTCCAGGGGTTAACTGGCAAAAAACAAAGTAGTTCAACAGCACTGAATTATACTGCCCCAGAAGATTTGAGACTGTTCTAGTTATTCTTGCACAGTAGTATATTGTAGTGTGTCCTGCAACTAAATGCCGCATTAGCCAGAAGAACATTTAATCTGAACCTTTCACTTTATTAAATGTAGCAATTTGTACAGAATAACTCAGATTTTGTAAGCAGCTATTATCTACCAAGCTGGTAAATATCAAGGGTCGCATAACAGCTTTTGCACTAACGCATTTTATGTTTTCTGGACTGACCATTCCTTGCAAAGAAGGATATATAAACACAATTATGCATTTAGAGTTAAGGATGAATAGAATGCTCTTTTTAAGTGCACTTTAGCTAGTGCACATTTTTCAGAGTTGCTTCTGTTCATATTGTGGGTGTAACCAAAATAGGCATTAAACAAAGGATTTAATCAATGAACTAGATTGTAGGATTATTGGAAATATTGGGATGTTTTATTAAATACCACAATTCTCAAAGGACCCCCAAAACTTAAGGATCATATTTATCTATAAAACCATTTAAAAAAGAAGTATAATAGACAGTGTTTGTCAATGCACCCCACAAATGTAAATTGTCTTATTCTTTCCTCTCTAATTAAAAACGCAGATAATAAACTTGGGAAACTGTAAGTGTTGATAACACACATTCATTTTGTATCCAGAAGGCAAACTATGTTCAATAAGTTGAATTAAAAAATAATTACATTAAGGGAGAAAATACATACATTCATGAGGGACTTGAATAATTATAAGGCAGAGGTGTTCCAGTTGTACAATAAAGGTTTTCCAGCATTAAAATAATAATCCCACTCACACCAGCATTTTATGGGTGGGCCAGGAGGATAGATGGACACACCCAGCTCAGCATCTGATTGGCCATCAGAAGGATTATATCTACCATCAGATGGAAAGCAGTGTCTAAAATCTCTGTAATGCAGATATTGAGGAAATAAATGATATCTTCTCCTTCAGCTCTCTCAGGGATGCCACAAATCCTTATATTTGACCTTCTCTCCCTGTTTTCCAGGTCATCCACTTTATTGAGAAGCCAAGTGTTTTGTTTGATAAGGACATCTTCCTGGCTTTCTTCTTCTTCCTTCAGTCTTCCATCAAGATCAATCAGGGATACTTCTAAGTGTGTTATTCTGGATTGATCCTACTGTATAAGTTCCTTGAGATAATCTGTTTGTTTCTGACAATTTTCCTTGAGGTTTTGTAAATTCTCCTTAAAATCATCCATTTTTAGTGAGAGTTCTTGTAGAACAGATGTCACAAGCTGCATTTCTTTTTTTAATCCTCTTCTATAATCTCTCTCCTACATAAAACCTTTCTTGAAGTTCAAACATTAGCAAATATTCCTCCTTCTTGGAGATATTCTCTAATTTCCCCTATATAAAAGAGAATAAGGACCATAATCATTGCAACTCATATAGACCTATTTCTTTGTTGAATAATGATTATAAACTATGTCAATTATGGTCAATAGATTGAAAATGCCCATATCTAAAATAATAAATGAAGACCAAACTGGTTTCATACATAACAGGCACACACAGGATAATATTAAAAGAGTTTTAACACTGATAGGTTACCTCAATAGAGGAAACTATGAAACATTGATAATAGGTCTAGATATTCAAAAGGCCTTTGACTTTTAAAATTGGGGTTATTTATTTAAAGTCTTACTCTTATTTGATTCACCCCCTTTTTTATAACAACAATAAAGAAAATCTATGAAAATAATCTAGCATATCTCAAATTATGTCCCTTTATTTCCAAAGCAATCCAAATCACTAGAGGTACTAGACAAGGATGTCTCATGTCCCCTATCCTACTTGCTCTGGCCATAGAGATACTTGTCATTTTAATACATAATAACCTAAAGATAAGAGGTATAAATATATATGACCAATATATATCTAAAATAATGATGTTTGCTGATGATGTCCTACTTACCTTACCCAACTCTAAGGAAGTGTTAGGTGAAGTGGATATAGTAACAGCAAGTTTCCAAAAAATCTCAGGACTCTCCTTCAACAAATCTAAATCAAAATATTCATTGTTAAATAAAAAAAGAACATGCAGGTTCCAGTTAATCATATTATTGGAAAACAAGTTTCAACTCTAGACTATTTAGGATTAGTCCTAGGTAAGAATATAGAGGAAACCTTACAGCTTAACTATATGCTAAAGCCATAGACTTAATTGAGACATTAATAAGCAAGTGGAATAATGTGTTTATAACATTTGATGATAGGTTACAACTGATAAAAATGGTTTTGTTACCTAAAATATTATATATAGCACAAGCCCTTATCCTTCTACCAGGAAAGAAAATCCTTAAATAAATCACTTAAACTCTGATGAAATTCCTATGGTACCCCAAAAGAAATAGAGTGGCATATTCTCATCATATCAGAAAATGGGAATAAGGGGGGGGGTTAAAACTCCAGGAGATTGAAACATATATAAAGGCATCTATAATTAAAATAGTGATGAATTGGATAAATCCTAGATACTCTTCCAATTGGAAACAGTTACACTCCATTATACTAATGAATGAAAATTATTTATCAAAAAATGCTTTGGTAACTGACAAAGATAAGATATGACACTGTTTAAGTTTACATTTACAGTATAGTACAACACAATTAACTAAACTAACACTAATAAATAATATTTTTGATGTGTTTAGAAAATTCATTAACACAAATCTAAATATAAAACCGTGGCATAGAATTTTAACACCATTTACTATTACAAGGGATTTCCCTGATAAAACACATAGAGAGATTTTTGGTTTATGGGAAAACAGTAACCTATTTTGTTGGTTGCAATGTATTGAAAACCAACAAGCTTTAAACACACAACATAGATTGTCAACCTGTGGTCAATCCCCTAATGACTGGTTGGTTCTTCAGAGTGTCACAGCATTACACTAAGGATCTGTGAAGAATAATACATAACTCATCCTTCAAAACCGTACCAAAAATTATAAACTGGATTTTTGGAATTCTATATAATAATATCAATGTTAAGAATGAATTATCATATCTATATAACACTTTAATTGTCTATAAGACAGCTCCTAAAGATTCTTACTAGCAATACCTAACTAAAGGGTTTTAAGTCTCATTATCAATGGAAGATAAAACAAACATTTTATTTTCAGTGAAATTAAATTCTTATTCACAATTCTGGAGGATTTTTCATTGGAAATTTCTACACAGATCCTTTTTGACACCTGAGAAACTCTCAAAAACGAACCCTTCAAACAGAAAGTTATGTTGGAGATGTCATCTGTCCACTAATGCTGACTGGTCTCATATTTTTATGACTGTACTAATATTAAACCATATTGGAATGAGATTAACAAATGTCTTCAAGCTATCTATACTGATATATTTGTTTTGACAAAGTCATTAATTTTATCGAATGTTGTTAATAGTAATAATATGAAGAAAGATGACCTCTATTTGTTGTGGACAATGTTAGCAATAGCAGAAAATTAGAACTAGAAGATGGAACTCTAATGTAGCATCCACAATGGAGGAATTCCTATCAGCACTGAAGAAATGCATATTAATGGAGAAAATAACTAAAGAGTTATTAACTTTTCCTAAGCCATTGGTTAATAGTCCGTGGAGGAAAGTTTTGAATTTGATTGATACCCTACAGATGGAACCAAACTCTTCCTAACTATCATAGTTTATATATTAACTTATTATTATACTACACATGTTTTTATCTGAATCCTTTTTGTCAGACTGAATGTAAATACTGTAAATAGTTACTGAATGTTATGAATGTATTCAGTTATTGTGTTATTTCATCAAAATAAAAATCATTTGAGTAAAACAAAAAGAAGGAAAGCAGTGGCTGTAATGTATTATGCAAGGCATAAGCTGCACACTGGATCTAGAATTTTCAGAAAGCAGCGGCCTAGCAAATTATTATTAAAATCAGCACAGAGCCCCATTTCCCAGGAACCGGTGAAAGATGACTTGGCCCCAGGGCAAGAGGGGAAGGAATTCTTTACACAATTTGCATTCCAGGATGGGGGGTGGGTGACCACAAGTCTTTAGAGGCATTCCCAGTTCAATTTTAAATACATTGGATTTCAGCAGACATAAATGAAACATTGCAGCAAATTTAATGTGGTTAGGTTTGACAGATTTTAATGGTGCCATTATGAATAGTCAAGAAGGCCCTTATGGTGAAGATTGCACAAGATTAGCACCATTACTGAAATACAACAAATTCTAGTGACACTGTAAATAGCAGTGAAAATAATGATTTTAAATAAAAGTAAACTCTTCAACACACACTGTTTAACAGACAATAGAAGAAGTTTATTGATTCGGTGTTATCCCTATAAAAGTGGCTTCATGACTTCTGTGAAAAACTGAGAGGCTGCCAGCCCAGCCAGATAGAATTTTGTAGATAATTCTATGTTCTTGTTAATATTAATATAATTCACAGGCTTGTTTTACAAATGTAAAGCAAACTAAATGTAAAAAAACTGTGTCATATGCTGAACTTCAAAAATGTAACCACAGTGATGGATATTGAAGATTACAACAACGCTGTGTTAACGATGACTAAAAGTGATGAATTCTTAACAGACTGAACTGCTGTTTTTCAGTCTTATTTAGAATTTTCTTCATTCATTCATTCATTCATTCATTCATTCATTCATTCATTCATCCATTCAAGTTTTTGTTGATAATCGTGCTATAAGAAAATGGTTGTCTTTTTTTAAGTTGATAATCCCAGGATTTCCATTGTATTTTGAATTCTAAAAGTTCATAAATACATTGCCCCCCCCCCCCCAGGTAAAACCAGCTCTTCAAAAACCAGGACTCTCACAACTTACATTAAATATAAACAGAAATCTGCAATTAAAAATATTAAAACTTGTGTTCTTGATTGAAGTTGTTTTACAAGGAAAGTAAGGAATGTGTCTACTACCCATATTTTTTTTTGCAGGAGATGCAGTTATCTCTATTCTGTCATATCACATGATTTAGCTTAGTGATTACTTGGAAAGTTGTGATAACTGGTCAGACAAAGATTCTTATTTAATGTTAGAATCCCTCAGTGAGTTTTAATGAACATTTTTTAATGGATGCATATTTTAAACAAGTAAAGGATGTGGCAAATGGAGCTGCTATGGACCTTACTTACACCATAATTGCCATGGGCCAGTGGGAAAATGTTAATATGTGGACAGTCATCTGTTGATTTAATATGTGACTATTTATTTTTGTTTTATAGACACTGTTTATTTTTGTTTTACAGACAATATATATTTTATATGTTTTGACAATAGTAGGGATTTGAAGTTGTTCTGTGATTATATGAAAACTTCCACTATCTTTTTAAGGTTTAAATTTGCACACCATTTGACTATGATCAATTTTTTGGATGGTATCATCACCAGTGACATGAGTTATAATCCTTTTTTCTGTGTATTTTTAGAAAAAGTTATGGCAAGTAATTCGTATTTGAGATACAGCTGTTTGCATCATACATTTGTGAAAACAATGTAGTGGAGAGAAATATGAACAAAATTAGTTGGCTAATAGTTAATGAAGCACATTTCCTGCATGAAACACAACATGTTTGATTAAGAATTCTTTCTATTGGTCATCTTCTAATGTGTGCTTGAAGACTGTGAGCATGACATTTTGGAAAGGCAGGAGGTCATTACCAGCCTTTAATAAAATGAGATCTGGAGGGGTAAGGACATTCCTCAGATATTGGAAAGTGAGGACAGATATTCCTCAGATACTGGAGAGTGAGGATGGATAGTCCTCAGATATTGGAAAGTGAGGACAGATATTCCTCAGATACTGTAAAGTGAGGACAGATATTCCTCATATCCTGGAGAGTGAGGACAGATATTCCTCAGGTACTGGAGCGTGAGGACAGATATTGCATAGATAATGAGGACAAATATTTCTCAGATACTTCAGCCAATAGGACCATTACTTTTACCCAAACATATAGATTGGTGTAACCATTTATTTGTAAGGTCATCAAACAAAGTTGGAAAACATTACTGGCTAATACAGAAGTAAAAAAAATGCTGAGACTATACTATTGTTTGTTAAGAAGAAGAATTTTAACATGTAAAGATATTTTTGAAATTTCTGCATACAGCACATGCTTATAGCGATTACATCATCCTTTTTTATCTACATACAAAGAACATAAAAACATTTTTTTTAATTGCAGGTCAGTAAGTTCTGTTTTTGTTGCTACCTGTGTTAGCTGGAATCTTTTTATGTTAAAAAAAAAACAAGCATTCCTTGGAAAGAAGATTATATGAACAGAATTATGTGATCAGAGTTAAGAATAAAAAGAATGATCCTTTTAAATACACATTGGTTAAAAGTAAGAGATTGTTCTTTAACATTTTGCATGTAGTTAAAATGGACATAAGAGGAGGGGAAATGAAGTAATGAATTGTTGGTTACAATTTTGCTCACAAAATATTGATCTGAGTCATATGAATTTTTATGGTGACTATGTAATAGTTTCATCAAGTTTATAGAAGAATGTCCTTACTGTTTAATTCTATTTTTATGTAGCTTTATTAAACTTGTTTTATTCCACTTTATGGTTCATTTTTAGTGTATCTTTAAGTGGAGAGCTATCCTTGAGAATGTTTTTATTTTCTTTAATTTTATTAATCTAGCACCAGTATTTACCCTACTCATAAGAGGGTCATTTGGTTAAGCTCATATATATTTACTTTACAATATTAAATATTTGCCTTGAAAATTTCATAAAGTAATGTCACCAAGATCACCATGCTGCTACAAAATACAACCAAATATATAATTTTGCCTGAACAGTGGTTCCCATCAGGCACTGCCAGTAGAAATATTTTGTACACTTGTCCCGGTCCCCTTCAATAAACACACATCACTCCAAATGGGATTTGATGACCTTTATTAAAATTCCATAATCATAAGTTTGCACAACTAATACTTTAATTTATTAATCACAGCTCGAACATCTATATAACTGTTAACTAGGAACCATCCTATGAGCTTCCTAGATAAAATCATTAGTGAGAGACCCTTTACCCATTTGTTCCACATTATGAGAAGCAGCGTTCCTCATTCTGGAAATGGAAGGTTGAAAGTCATAAATATACCCCTAGAGTATTTTGATCCCTCAAGCTGCAATGGATAAAATTGGTCACATTCAGCGTGGTATGCCTGCAGCACCTAGTATTACCAGGTGTCTCCCATCCAAGTATTAACCAGGTCGAAAAGCCATGAACCAACCCCTAAAATATTTTGACCCCTCAAGCTGCAATGGATGGGATTGGGTATATTCAGTCTGAGTTCTAACCAGGCCCGGCCCTGCTTAGCTTCAGAGATCAACACAAACATTTCTCCTACTTTAAAAGCAATGTTAAAAATGAGACCCTGTGTATGCTTCCCTGCTCATGCTTGCCTTCCCCTCAACCTTTCAGAGAAACTGATAGAAAATAAAGTGCTCCATGGGTTCATTTCAGGTTAACTACCTTTTAACCTGTGCCTATGAGGAATAAATTATCATTATGCCCACCCCTTACTGTCTGCATTAAGATAGCTACCACATCTGGGGACTCATCGAGGACCCTCCTAAGTTCGAAGCATGGCCATAAATTATGAGATAAGTATATTCATTCTGCCACCTCCAGGCAGTAGCAAAGTCTGGTTACTGCCAATAACAGCAAAAGTATGTGTGAGCCATACCTGTCAACCACTTAGAGCCAAACATCTGGACAAAACTATAAATAAAAGTGGGACAAAGGCCCAAGACAAGGGACTCATTTTTTTCAATTGCTCTTCGAAGCTTATAGATAGATAGCTTAGGTAGATAACCACAATTTTCTGAAAATTATAAAGCAACGATCCGAACATTGGACATTCTGTGCATACCTCTCAAGTTTTAGAGCAAGAAATCTGGACAAAGCCATAAGAAAAATTAGGACCAAGGCCAAAGACAGGGACAATTTTAAATACATTTTTTTAAATATTGCTCTTACCAACATTCCTATTTGCATGAATCTTGAATGGTATGAAGTTCAAATCCCCATGTATGCCATTATTTCTTAACTTCAATCTTTAATGGTTTAACACTAATTTGCCCAAAAAACACCAGTTTTTATGAAAAACAAATCAAACATATAAGAGCAGGTCACAAGTCAGTCACTGCATAATGTGTTCCTTCAAACATGCATAGTAATATAAGAGCATGAGTAGTAATATCTGTATCCCCACCTCCAACTCAAATCTCCCTTTAAGCACATGTCCTCAGATGTAACAACTAACCACACCTCGCATCAGCTATCACTCTTACAAAACTGCTGACCCGCCAGCTTGTAAAACACCCTGCCCCCAAAAGTCTGAAGAGTTAACAGCATACCAGTAGCCTGAAATTGCCACATGGTAAGCATTCTGAAACCCCACTATCTGTTGCCATTTCCCCAAAAGCAGGGAAAATCCAAAATGGTAATGCCACAGCCAGATTTCCATGGCAGAAGGGACTCTGGGTGAACCAAGGGGCCTGGAAGGGTCTACAGACTGACCTCCCATGTCCGTCACCATTTCCAAAGTGTAGTCCAACACCTTGCCATGAAATTACACAAAACCACAACTCCATGGAAACTGATCAAAGCAAGAGGCACCACTCCGGACACTTCTGTAAAAATCCCACCAGCAAGAGGAATTCTACCCAACACAAAATCATTTATTAAACAAATTGTGAGCTTTCCTACATTGGCACACAGCCAAACTGAGGCAAACATTCTAACTCAATGTCCACCATTTTAGGGTACATCAAAAATTACAAGCAACTCTTATTACTCCACTTGAATATGGTTTTAAAAAGGTGCACTGATGACTAAATGTGTTAAAGTCTTTTCAGTAAGTACTTTTAGTTAGCTGCATAAAGACACCAAGTACAAAACACTTTTTACAAAGTGATTAGAATTTACTTGACTCTGGTAGTCTTCATCCCATTAGCCACTTAGTACCTAAAATAATGAGGTTATGAACCATTCAGAACAAATTGAATTACTTAGCTATTACAGTACCCCATCTCTATAACTATGCTACAGTATTGCCCATGGACAATGAACATTGCTGCAGATTAGGTATACTGCAACACATTTTCTTACAAATTGTAAGTTTTTGCCTGCCTTTCAGGCACAGCATTAAAACTTGAGTCAGTCAGGTATATTTAGATGAGTGGTACGAGAACACGTGCAATTCATAATCCATTCAAAGTATGTAGTACCTTAGATTGACTCTCCACCTGGGAGAGGTTGATGGCACCCCACCTTCAACTATTACAGCTTTTAGACCTGTGGAACAATCCCAAGTTCATCCCTCTGTACGTGAAAATTTCACGATCATCTGGAGTCTGGGTGGGTTTTCATCAAATAATCCCATTTCCTCTCACCATTGAAATAGAATTCTGGTTAAAATATCTGTGTATTTTGTTCTTTATATTTACTCTAAGCCTGTTGTGAATCACATCATAAATTAAAAGGAACATAGCTAGATCACACTCACTAACCTTATAAACAAGTAAAATAAAAGTCACACATGTACAGAGGAGCACCTGTCAACAAGAAAAGTTGCAGCCCACGAAAACCTACCCATGGATGAATCAAACCACCAATTAGCCATCCAAAGATGTGATGAACTGTTCCTCTGTGCATAGCCCAATGCTATGTATTTTCATTAAAAGTATGTTCATTTCCCTCCTCGCCTGACCCAGCATAGGAAAATCAAAACTGTTGCACAATCCTGGAATGCAGGACTGCTATCCCATTATGGAACTGTGCTACAAGCAGGAATACCCAAGCAGTCCATTGCCGGCAAAGCACAAATCATAACTGTGAGTGACTGTCAGCACCAGCAACTAACTTCACCGGCCTCAATGTCCACACCTTAATGTCTGACCATGCACTTAACTCCAGCCATTCATCCCACACTCTAGGTGCTGCCCAAATATATTACGTAATGTCTCTTCAAGTATTAGTGACTACTTGTTAAAAAAAATATTGGCAATACGCTAGAGCTTTTCTCCCTGTTCCTTGACTAAACACAATTGGTCAAAGCCAGTATAGAAAGGAAAAATAAAATAAATAGAAATTAAGCCTATACCAAAATTCACTACCAGAAAACTCTACTCTTTCTGTCCATTTGCTCTGACTTTTAATGCTTAGAGGCCAAGAGATAGGATGCCACATGCCCCCCCCCCCCGAAACCAAGCAGAGAAGCAATAATCTAAACATTTATGAAAAATGAAAACACACATAACACAACTGTGTTGTATACAGTGATAACACAGTACATATAACATTAGCAAAATAATTAAATGTAAAGGCTCTGCACTGCAACCAGCTGTGTCACACACACCACCACAACTGTTACTCATAAGGCCAATAATTTAAAAGGAGAGCAAGACCAGAATGTCAGAAACGCCGGTTTAAGCCATGCTGGCAGCTATTGAGATAACACAATCCCCAATGTACAAATACAGCTGTCATTATAAACCACAAAAGGTTACTTGAAGTCACCAAAGCAGCGAACTTTGACACATTGTCCAGTGGTGAGGAGTACGAAAGTATCACGTGAATTTCAGTAATCCACTCCCTTCATGACAGCTCTCATCACTTCTGAACCATACACTTATGACAGCAATGTGGTGACTTTCCGCTTACTGAAACAATCTGCATACTGTGTGCTGATTTCAGGAAGTAAAAGGCAAGATTAAAATCTATAACTATCCTCACTGGACTGGTAATTTGTGATATTAGCTAAAGCTCCATGTCGCATGCGAGGCCTGCAAACGTATTATGAACAGACAAAATGTACCTGAGTAGCAGAAGCTCCTAATAATTACACCACCATCACCACCACCATCACCGACCTAATTACATTGAAACCCAAATGCCCAGGCTAACAAGGAAACTTTGCCTAATCAGCACTGCTACAAATAAGCCAATGTCACCACAAAACCTACTAAGGCAAATGGTAACCGACTCAGCCCTCAACACAAAGTCAAATTAACCTGCCCCATTTTCAAACTTGAGGAGCTTGAACTCCCTCCTTAAACTGTATGAACAGAATAAATCAGACCTTGTACCCTGTGTTTAAGAGGTATCAACCGTAACCACCATGCCAAACCCACCTCCTTGATACTAATCCCAATGGATCCTCTACCAGGAAAATCGATAAAGCAAGTAAGACCACATCTCACAGCCTGAAACTTCAAACAAACAAAATGTCCTCTTCCCTTTACTTTCTGACCTCCTCATGTTAACCCAAGGTCTACCTGACCACTAAAGTACCTCCTGGTCATCACGGATGTAAGTCTGCAATTAGCAAGTTCCTAAAAACCCACTGAGCCCCTCGCTACACTTACCTCATTAGTCCCACTCATCCTACTTTCCCATGTAACCGTTTCCTGCCCCCACTACTTTTCTTCCCCTACCCTCTTAATTCCCATTACTGCTTCCACCTAGACCCTCACCTGAAGATATCCCTGGACACATTGGTTTGTTACCAAACCTCATTTACAAATCAAAAGAAATATTTTAAGACAATATTATTTTTTCAGAAAGGACAGTAATCAAAACAGTTTTAATTAAATTTTCTAGAGGTTAGAATTACATACACTAAAAGTTATACAGTTCTACCACATATGCATATTTCAAGATATTAGTAGTACATAGATTGTCAAGTTATACAATTATACCATATACACAAATTACTAGAGATAAGTTATACATAGAGTACAAAGTTTTTTACAATCTTGTTTGTATTGGTAATACACATGGATTATTTTAGTGTCATTTAGAATATGATGGAAAGATAGTAGATACCTTTTTATTATAGAAATGTTGATACGTATAACTACATGGGCAGATATCAAACTGTTAGAGAAGAAAGACCGGCTGTATAAAAACTTTTGATGCATATTTAGCTATGAATATTGCTCCTCATAATCTCCATATTGCAAAAATGCCTTCTTATTGCAATACTTATCCAGAACTTTTAAAGAAGTGGCAAGAGCTTAACCTTAAGTTAAGTTGAGAGTACTTGATTTTAATGAATGAATATTTCTCTGAGATTTTGAGGCTGCTGATGTCTGATATTATTCTACTTGAAAGCAGAATAGTCTCTTCAGCTGAATTTTTGACAGATTTATATGAGCATGCTGGATGCTCTGTTTACATTTCTGGAATATTAATATATATATATATATATATATATATATATATATATATACATATTAAAGATAATGCAATAGGTAATGGAATCTACAGAAAAGAAGTTCAAAGTGTTAGATATTTACATAACACTACTACTATGCACCCCCATAAATACAAAGGCATTGTGCGCAGTTACTTAGAGCCATTCAGCTAAATACAGCTATACTTGACTGTATCAAACAGCTAGATGAGATGGTCACAGAGTGTAAAGATAGGGGCTACAGTATTAAACTGTTAGAAGAAAATAAAAAGCAAGTGGTGACTGAACCACATGGCCCAGCTAGACCATATCTCTCAGATATAGAAGAAGGACCAACTAAAACACAACATCTATGAGACCTGTAGGTTGCATCCTACATGGGCTCAAACAAAAATTAGCAACACCATTGGGTACTCTTTCAATCATAGTCTAAGCACCAGCTTCATCCCAGCTGAATGGAAAAAGGCCACTGTTATCCTCTTGCACAAAGGTTGTACTTCCACTGACCCCAGGAACTATATCCCTATTAGCCTGACTAGCCTTATCTGCAAGGCCATGGAGCATATCATCATGGACCTTATCAACAAAGATATAGGTAATCTCCAAACACGTGACCCTACTCAATTTGGATTTGTCAGAGGGAGATCTTGCCTGTTAAACTTGGTGGACTTCTTCAAGGCAGTCAACAATACCCTTGACGAGGGAAAATCTGTGTGTACAGCCTACCTAGCCTAAGCCAAGTTTTTTGACACTATCCACCTCTCAGGCATCATTGACAAACTCACCCAGCTAGGTATCAACCCTTATATCATTAGATGTGTCACTGACCCATATAGTCAAAATAGGAAAGTCCACCTCCAACAGAAGACCTGTAACCAGTGGTGTTTTACAGGGATCAGTCCTGTGACCTCTACTGTTTGGAATCTAGTTCTCTGAAATACAAGCAAAAACTAAAGGTCTGTGGCTGGCAAGGTTTGCTGATGACTGCAAACTGGGAGCAGTCATAGAATTTCCAAATGATGTCAACAGCCTACAAGACGGTCTTGCACACACAAATGATTGGTGCTAATGTCATGACCTTAAACTCAATGCAAAAAATGTATTATCATCCCTTTCAGTATGACCGATGTTCCTGCTAACTGCCACATCAATACCAACACCCTAAGTATGTATTCAGTGGTGAGAGACTTGGGCACACAGGTTGATAAAAACTTTACCTTTGATCAACATGTCTCCTGAGTGGTAAGAAGGGCATTCTATATTGATCATCTCATAAGTAAGGGCATTGCCTCCAGAAAAAAAGAAGTTATAACCTTTCTGTACTCTTCCCTCATCAGGTCAATAACTGAGTACAATGTCCCTTTTGGTATGTACCTTTCCAAGCACCTGCAGCAATTAGAGAGACTACAAAGGTTCCTCAGAAGGAAAATTCAAGTTCTTCAGCATCTGTCCTATGAGGATCATCTGAAATCATTGTCACTTTATTCTGTACAGACTACTCAGAGGTGATGTCTGTTTTGCATATAAGGCAGTCTTTGACCCTGCTTTATCCACAAGTCAAGTGGTACATGGGTTACTCACTCTAAAGGCCTTAACCTGGTGTGTGGAATTAATAGAACCTGCTGGAGGGACAGATTTGTACCACACCTTTGGAACAGACTCCTGCTTCCTGTCAAGCAGAGCACCACAATGGCCTTCTTCAAATGCAATCTGGATGACTGGATGGGTAACAGCAAATTCACTTTGGGGGTTCCACCTGTATCCCTCTTGGACAGGGGCAATAAGTGCTGATCATGGAAATAAGGGTAAAACTAGGCTAGGCTTGAAAGGACCCTAGGGCCATTAGCCTAGTAACTTCCTATGATCCTATGATAACGGGATTGTAAATAATATTATGGATAGTGCTTCCAGAAATAAATTTAGATATATTATGCAATATAATGCACATACCAATAGGGTTAAACAATCTGATGTGATTAAACAAATTGAAGGTTCATCATCTAGTTTTGCATTTAGGAGAATTAGGAATCTGAAAAAAAACAACAGGGTGTTAAAAGAAAGGATAACACAACATATCTGACATATGTAGGGAAGTGGAGAGTAATGTCTTAGCTAAACATATCATGTTCAGATAAAACACATAGTTTTACATTTAGAGTTAAAAAACAACATTGAAAGGAGTATTAGAGGAGGGGATATTGTGTTGAATACCGAGAATGTTGAATATAGATGGATTAATTACTTTCAAGCAGATTTACCCCTGGCCTAAATGATACTGTGTGTTTAAAACCTGTTCTCAAGAGAAGATGTCTTTTTTCCATGAAACAAGCACTCAATTGTTTAATTTAATTATTTTATTATTGCTGTGCTTTTTTTGGTTTGAATTTGTTCATATGATGTATATATGAAAATGTGTTTTAGTATGATTTTTAAGCACTGAAGAAGAGTTTTATTTCGAACATTTTAATAGTAAACATATTTTTACATTATGTTGTGAGTTTCTTTCAGTTTTTATTTTTTTATTCTTGGATTGTTTTGGTTGCAAATATATATTGGGTGCTTACAATTTTTTTTTTTGCATCACTAAAAGCTTCATATAATTTAATTTCTGAAAGCTACCTTTGCTAGCAGAAGATGTGGGCTGCAGCTATGCATATACATCTTGTCTGTATAGCTTTATGTAGTACCAAAAACACATCACAGATGCAGATAGAGACACACACACACACACACACACATGTACATGGTGTGCAACAGATGCAGTAAATTCACAACAAAATATAATTTGTAGTGTTTATGAATATATTGCACTGTTCACTGCATACACTTTTCTCCTCATATCTGTGCCAATAAAATAAAACTAGATGCAGTTGTCTAAAGTACTAATGAAGCTAAAAGTAATTGGCCAATAGCAATCTGTCTTATTTGAGGCAGTTTGTAAAAATATTTCTATGCCACATAATCTATTTCTTTTTCCAGTTTATATTTGACATTTCTCTTTCCACTTAAAAGTAACAAGCTCAAAGTGTAACACCTTTCCTTAAACTGGAGATGATAATGATGAATTAGTGTGGCTTCAGGCAGAGTATAATGCATGAAACAAGACTAAAGCTATTTTTGAAAGAGGCCTAAAGTACAGCTTGGCAAAGTCTAAGAAAGACCTGCACATATCCTATGTTAAGCCCAGCATTACATTCATAGAACTGATTGAGGCATACAGTGCATTTCCAAATGTTTTTGCTTTAATGCATGAATATCCCAGGTTTCCACATATAGATTTTATCACACCAGCATAGCCAATTCTTCTCTTTCAAAGCTAAACAACTGTCCCAGTGTTTTAGAACCTCCACTCAGTAATGGTTTATACTGAATTACAATTTAAAAACCTTACAAAATGCAAATATAGCCCTCTCTTACATCAACATGATAACATGTATGAGGTAAGTTTGGAAATCAACTGATTAATGAGTGAAGCTTCCCTATAGTTACAAATTATATGATTAGTTTCAACAAGTCACTTAAACTCACATGTTAAATTAAATAGTATATTCTCAAATATGGGCACCCATTGCAATGTAATAAAATCATTAGTTACCATGTACATTTTGAAGGGCATGTGTTATCAATAGCTCATATATCTAGATTAAAAAAAAAGATATACCAAAGTCAGAAGATCCTCACAAGGATTGGCACCATACACTTGCATATGTTTAAATTGCCTGGTATTTTACTGACATACTATCTGACACAATGATGTTCATAGGTTCATAGGTTCATAGGTTCATACTAGGCTATCTGCCCTAGGGCATTTATAAGCCTAGCCAGAGTGTGTTTGGCTTTCGCCACCCATTTTAAATTAATTTTGCTATGCCCTTTTTCGAGGTTAGTATACTGTGCCTCTGTCTAACAGTGACACAGAAGTGATACCTGGGGTAAACCTACGATCTCCCATCCACTCATCAAGATTCCTCTTGAAGAAATTCAATGAGGGACTCTGCCTAACCTGGATTGGGATTTTATTCCAGAGTGAAGGGAGCCTCTGGGTTATGAATCTGTCCCTCCAGCATGTCCTATTTATTTCAGGGCTGAGGTTCAAGTCTCTCGAGCACGTAGCTCAATGGGATTTGGATTTTCTGAGGTGTAGCATGTTCATTAATTCTGGGTTGGACATGGCTTTATACGTCAGGCACAGATCGCCTCTCAGCAGGTGGTATGCCACTGAGTAGAGCTGGAGTTTCTTTAACCGGGCAGCATATGGCATCTGTTTGAGCCCTTTGATCCTCTTGGTGAGGTACTTTTGGGGTCTTTCCAGTTGCTGCAGATGTCTGGTAAGGTACATCCCAAAAGGGGCACTGTACTCAATTATGGGCCTGATGAGGGATGAGTAAAGAGGCACGATGACCTCCCCTGATCTAGATGTGAATCCCTTCATGATTAGGTGGGCTATATAAAATGTTTTTCTAACCACTTTGGCCACGTGGTTGTCAAATGAGAGATTGCTATCAACTTGGGTCCCCAGGTCCCTAATTACTTCTTCTGTACCTAATGGATTACCACCTATGTGGTAATTTGTGGGCACTTTGTTTTTGCCAAAGGGGATGACTATACACTTTTTGGCCTTTAGCTTGAGGCCATGGCTCTGGCACCAGTTGTCTTTTTCTATGAGGCCCTTTTGGAGGATGCTTGTGTCGGCTGGAGAGTCGATTATGGCGCCCAGTTTGCAGTCATCTGCGAAATTGGTCAGCCACAGTCCTTCCGTGTTGGCCTGTACCTCTGAGAAATATATACTGAACAAGAGAGGTCCCAGGACTGAGTCTTGTGGGATGCCACTTGTAACTGGTTTGGAGTCTGACAT
Organism: Protopterus annectens; assembly: GCF_019279795.1. Lineage (NCBI taxonomy): Eukaryota > Metazoa > Chordata > Ceratodontiformes > Protopteridae > Protopterus > Protopterus annectens. The sequence continues at coordinate 1,722,560,572 of NC_056735.1, forward strand.
GGCTCCAGCAATTCTAACCATGTGGGTTATGTCCTTGAGCCAGTTTGCAACCCATCTAGTGACATAGGGGTTTATATTTAAGCTGGTGAGCTTATCTATAATGCCCGAGTGGGGTATTGTATCGAAGGCTTTTGCGAGGTCCAGGTAGGCTGTGTGGACCACCTTCCCCTCGTCAATGGCCTTGGTGACTGTTTCAAAGAAATCGACCAGGTTTAAGAGGCAGGATCTGCCCTTAACAAAGCCGAACTGGGTAGGATCCAGTGTCTGTAGGTCCCCAATATCTTTATTTATAAGGTCCATGATGATCCTTTCCATAGCTTTGCAGACCAAGCTAGTCAGGCTTATGGGGCGATAGTTTCCAGGATCCGTTGAGGCACCACATTTGTGGAGAGGGACCATGTTGGATGTCCTTAGTATTTAATCAGCTGTCTAACCACAGACCAGAGTTCATAAACACCATTGTCTGAACTGGGCTTACTGTATTGTTTTTAACAAGTTTAACAGTATCCTATAGATGATTTTATGGACATGGGCTCAGCACTATTACAAATTATTAGGTCTTGGTATTATCAAACCCAAATAATTACAATTCAGCAAAAGAAGATTAATAACTCATATTTTATGTTGGAAGTACAATGTAATAGTATTTGCAGGCAAAGTAGTATCACTATAAAAATGCTGAAAAACCTTACAAATCCAGAGGAACAAGACTATCCACTTTTTTACTTTACATTCTATAAAATATTTTTTAAAGACTTGTCAGTTGTTTCATCTTTCAAATTGGTGTAGGCAGTGGGTGTAAAACTTCAGCTTTTTTTCTTTTAAATCCTGGTTTAGCTGTTTAATCTTCCATAAAGGTATACATACACACACCACACACACACACACACACACACACACACACACACACACACACACACACACACACACACACACACACACACACACACACACACACACACACACGCACGCACACACACTACACACACAAAACACAGTAACATGCTCAACAAAATTTACACTTAGCATCCTGCTATCTTATTGTGTTTCAAACTTATTAATTGCCATTAAATATGAAAAAAAAGATTTTCCTGTATTTTTGTAAAACTGTTAAATCCATTATACAATAATACTCCTGTAAAATGTTCTTGCCGAACAAGATGATTTGTATAGTACAAATGCCGCTGCCATAGTGTTTTATTGATTTTTAATATGTTGAGTATTGCTAATATATCACTGTGTTGAACAATGCATCTCTACCTTCAGATTGTTTCTTTCGGCTTTTCCTGGTTAGGGGTCACCACAGCAGAACTCCGGTCCGCTAATGATTGGCAGTAGATTTTGACGTGCTGGCTTGCCAGGCCTAATGCGCAACCTTCAATGAAGGAACGCCCATTCATGCATGTCGCCACACAGAAGACGCTCTAACTGAGAATCGAAGGGCAATGTCTAACTGTGAGGCAGCAACGCTACCGTAGCACCACCACCGCAGTACCATCTCTACCTTCAGATAGTTAACCAAAATCTTAGAACCTGATTAGGCTGGTAAAGTTGTGGTTCTTTGTGATGAGAATATACTGGTAATACATTTTTGATAATGCTGATAAAGTAGTGATAAACAGAATCCATATATGTGTTGTTATTCCATCCCTTTATCAAAGCCTATAATTAGTGTATGTAGGCAGAGATGTATAAATAATGGTCTCTCTCTCCCTCTCTCTCTCTCTCTGTAGATATATACATGTACACACACACAGAGAGGTGGATAAGTAGGTAATTTAAATTTGGGCTGAGCCAGAAAAAAATCAATATTGATCAATGCATTACCTGGTAATCCAATATAAATAAATAAATAGCTGTAACAACTGATGAAAAACAAAATAGTACTTTCTATAGCAAATAACTAGTCAGAATTTTATAAAGGCCAGTAGTAAAATATGATTTCTTGGAGTTTATGTTATTTTACATGAGTCAGAAAATGATGTGCATTTGTTATAAACAGGTCATATTTCACTACTATCATATAAGTCTGTAAGTGTATTAGTATAGCTTTTAATTTGTGGATATCAGTTAATTTGATTCTGCAGGAGCCATACAGAGACTTTGACGTTGTTCCTTGTATTATATCATTAAAAATTTTAGTTTAATAGCAAAATGCAAACTGTATCTTCTAATGCAATCAGAGCATATAACAGTGTTCATCTTGCAGTCATCAGCATACTTGGTTAACCACACTTCTGCGATATGGTTTCAGAGATTTGAAAATAAATGACAAACAGGACAGGGCATACAAATCAAAGTTTGTCTGTGCATGTTTGTGCATGAGGGGGTTTCTTTGATAAGTTGTGTTTCAACAGAGGACCCAGGCAAGGGCTTCCTCTTTCCCGTTTATTATTTGAATTATATTTAGAACCATTGGCAAAGAAAATAACAGAATCAGAAATTCAAGGCTAAAATTGTCATCGTAATCTCGAAATGTTGGGTTTATTTACAGACAATATTATTTTAAATCTGATAAAACCAGAAAAGGACATCTCACTGTTGTGGGACATTCTGAGACTGTTTCAAGTTTTTTTTTGGGGGGTGGGGGTGGGGGTGGATATAAAAACAGTGAAGAAAAATCAACTACGTACCCACACATGAAATGGTTCAGCAATACCCATATTTATGGGGCTATTATAAAATGAAGTATTTAGGAGTATGGGTGAAAAAGGATTATGTTATGTCAGCTATGGATATGTGGGAAGAGACTTAAAAGACAATACAAAAACTGAGAAACTAGAAGCTCTTGTCTATGGATATGGATAGCAAGATACAAGCAGTAAATCTATTTTTAATCCCTTCAGTTTTATACACAGGTTTTAGCATCTAGAGGAGAAGTAGTGGGAAGTAACTAATAAAGAGTTGAAGGATTTTATCTGGGGGTGGGGGCAGGCGTCATGTGAGATAAGTTGATCATTCCAATGGAACAAGGTGGTTTAGGATTACCTGATTTGAATGGATATTTTAGAGCTACACAGTTAAGGCTGTTATGCATAACACAAGGAGAAAGCTACAATTCAAAGTAGAAATGGATGATTATTATGCTAGGGATCAAGAAATGAGGACAGAGTGGGAATCTGAATGCAGATCCTTAAAGAAAATAACAGTCATACAAAATATTGTATTGCTAAAGTAACAGAAACTATTTTAAGAAGTAAGCCAATGGGTCTACCTGAAAATATCGAAGACCAAATTGTCAAGATGAAAGCATTGAAATCTCACTTCAGCGAATGACCGAATTGGAAAATCCATTCCCATGGTAAATAACCTGTTGGCCAGCAAGGTGGACTTTGCCCTTTTCCAAACTGTAGTGCAATCTTGAAGTTTGTATATTTGGTTTGGGGGTGTGTGCAGAGCATAGCCCCCCACCTGAGTGGGTTGGGGATGGTATGGATTCATTTTCGTTGGTTGGGTATGAGTGATTGCATACCCTGGGAAGGAATTCACTGATCTGGTCATTTGCTGACGTGAGGTTTTGATGATTTTGTCTCGATGATTTGGTCTTCAATATTGTGGGCTTTTGATGCTTTGAGAAGACTCAAGTCAACATATGAATGGAGAAAGGAGGTTCTGGTGGTAGGGATGACAGCAATGAGGAGTATAGAAAACAAACAGGAAGGGGCTGGAATTTACTGAAGGAAACTGGCAAAAGAGCCAGGGTATTGGGAACAAATGATTAGAGAGGGAAATGTAATAAAATGGAAAGAAGACATTTGGACTGCAGGCTATAGACTGCCTTCCCTATTAGGGAATGATATCAGAGTATTGACAAACAGAAAAGGATAGAGGAATCCTAAGTAAAAGACCTAAACTGGTAGAATTTTTAGTTGAATCTAGAACAGAAGCTGCTATTAAAAAAGGGATAATTAGTATAGTATATAACATTGGCATGATAACAGTAGAAATCAATCAGAGGAGGTTGGAAAAGATTGGGAAGAGAGATTGTATAAGAAAGTCACAAAGAAGCAATGGTATGGCATATGTATGGCTCACAAATATGCAACAAGATCTAGATGATTTACATTATATCCTACAAAACAGCTACAGTCATAACCCCCAAGCATTTCCACTGCACTCTCACATCAACTCCCCTCAAACACCCACTGCATAATTTCATTACCACAACCACAAACTACGTCTTTCCAGTACAACTACTCAATTACCAAACCCCCACCACATTTGAACACAAAATTTCCATAAAATACAACAAATTTATTACTGCATATATAAAACATATTCTCAACACTCTCTCTAAACTTGCTCTCAGTGGAGATGTGCACCCCAACCCTGGCCCCACAATCACCAATATCTACACAACCCCCCTTCCAACCAACTCCCCAATCACCCAAATCATAAGCAACAAAAACCCAAATGACCTCCTCATTATGTCTCTTAACATCAGAAGCATCTGTAATAAAATCCAAGACCTCCATGCCTACATAAGCCTCTACTCCCCTGACATCCGTATCCTAACTGAATCGTGGCTCAAACCTCACATCAATAGTTAGGAGATATTCCCACCTGGACACAACATCCTCCGTAAAGACATACTATCCAGAAAAGGAGGAAGTGTGGCACTGTTATACAAACACCACCTCAATATCCATATTCTCATCAAATCAGCTTCCCACTTTGACAAGGAAGAACTACTTTATACCACCCTCAAATTAAACCCTAAAAAAAATTATCAACATTATAGGGTGCTATTTCCCACCAGGCCAAAATATACCTCCCCTTGAAAACCTGCTAGACTAGGCCAATCTCTCCCTACCCCAAGAAACTATCATCCTCGAGGACTTTAACATCAATTGGCTTTCCTGCAATAGCAACCATCCAGCCCTCCACCTAAATCTCAATGGTTTCTCTCAGCTAATCCAAACCCCCACTAGGATCAAAAAAATCCCAATAACCACACCATTCTTGACTGGGTCTTAGTTAACAAAGCCCCTCACACCTACCTAGCAGGCTGTTACCTTCCTACTAAAAAATCACATTAATGATTGCAAACCCATTACCCACAAACTTATTTGCAACAAAGCATATTTTAACCCCAACTCCTTCACCTCCTCCCTCCAGAATGTTAACTGATCACCTCTAAAGTACCTCAACCTAGACAAAGCAGTCCATTTCTTTAACAGTGCCTTCCTCAACATCCTTAACTTCCATGCCCCCTTGAGAAACACCAGAATCAGAACTAAGACCTCCCCCTGGCTACAAAAACCCACGGGGGGCCTTATGAAAACCAGCGATAAACCATGGGAACACTGGCACATAACTAAAAACCCCACAGATAGGCAACTTTTCCTTGAACTACGTAACAAGGTCAAAAAGAAAGTAAAAGCAGACAAAGCCCTTTTCCATCAGACGTCCCTAAACTCCTCCCAAAACAACCCCAAGCAATTCTGGTCCACAATTAATTCTATACTCTGCCCAGGAAAAGTAAGCACCCTTCCCTACACTAAATCCCCCCTCACCCAACCCAAAACCACCCTTCCCTACCTTCTTTCTCTCTACAGTACCCACCTCCTACATAAAAAGACTACTAACAAAACTAAAACCCATAAAAGTAGCAGTCGACTACCTGCCTGCTGAATACCTACAGATAGGAGCTGATGTCCTAGCTTATCCTATTTCCATATTAATCAACCTCTCCATATCTGAATCCTATGTACCCATGCTATGGAAAATATCAGACATCTTTCTCCTCCACAAAGGTGGCTCCTTCACTGACCTCTCCAACTACCGCCCCATTGCCATCCTCTCCTCCCTTTCCAAGATACTCAAAAATGCATCAACTCACAGGTCTCCAAATTCCTCCTTAACAATAACCTCCTCTCCAATACCCAGCATGGTTTCAGACCACAATAACCTCCTCTCCAATACCCAGCATGGTTTCAGACCACAATAACCTCCTCTCCAATACCCAGCATGGTTTCAGACCACAATAACCTCCTCTCCAATACCCAGCATGGTTTCAGACCACACCACAGCATGACAGCTGCTCTCCTCTCCTTCACCAACACTATCCTCCATCACAAAAACAATGGCCTCCTCTTCCCTGCTGTATTTCTAGATATAGCTAAAGCTTTTTGCATTGTGTCACACAATCTACTACTCTCTGCTCTATCTGACCTCTCTTTCTCCACACCAGCCACAAACTGGTTCCACAGCTATCTACAAGGCCGCCAGCAGTCAGTCATCTGGGACAACAATCTATCTACTCATCTCCCTGTTACTCTCGAGGCTCCCCAAGGCTCCATCCTTGGGCCCCTACTTTTCTCCCTTTTCACCAACAACCTGCGCACTGCCACCAAACATGCCTCCCTCATACAGTACGCAGATTATTCCACCCTCATCTGCTCAGTCCCATCTCTAACAAAACTCCAACAGATCACCCAAGAAGCTTTCTCTTCAGTTGAAAGCTGGCTATCTAATGCCCAGCTTCTCCTCAATCCAAATAAAAGCAAACTCCTCATCTTCCAATCCTCCAAATCTACCCCAAACTTCCCACATTCACTATTCAAGCAAAGGATAATACCTCATTTCACCAACAGTTCACACAAAACTACTTGGTGTACAGATAGACAATAATCTCAAATTTGACACCCACATATCACTAACAATAAAAAAAGTTCACAAAAAACTGGGTGCCTTATATCAAAGTTGCCAATACCTCACCAAACCAGCAAGAATCTTTATTACCAATTCCCAACTAATCTCCACCCTACTCTACACATCACCAATACTTACAAATCTTAGACAGTCAGACATACACCAACTCGAAGCCTGCTACAATAAAATCGCAAAATTTGCCACTGGTACCTCTTACCACAGCCATCACTGTGTCTCCCTTAGAGACCTTGACTGGCTTGAACTCCCTCATCTCCTACACCAAACTCAACTCACCTTTGCTCATAAACTAGTAAAGCACCCTATCCGAATCCCATCGCTCCATACAATTCTACAACCCTACCACTCTTCCAGACCACTAAGCTCCTGCAACAAAAATCTTCTCCAGGTCATCAAAGCCAAAAACTCAGCAGGTGAAGCACTATTTTACTGCGCTATATCCAAGCTCTGGAACAACCTTCCCACTACCATAACTACCCTTCCTTCCTGCAGTCTTTTCAAGACTGCACTTAAATATCAACTAAATTCTTACTGGCTTTGTCCTAGTCCAAACCCCGACTAATAACCCCCCCCCCTTCAACCCTTCTCTCCTTTCCCAGATTTAGATAGAGTATTCCCTCTATCACTATAAAACTGAACTGAAGATTACTCACTGCTTGTTAATCCTTCCAGGATTTAGTTAATCATTTAGTCTATTATTATTCTTATCTAGTTACTGTTTTAGAAAATTTGTAGCACTGTGTTTTACTTCTTATTTCTCAATGTTAATTAGAGCTTATTACTCAATTGTACCTAATTTGCTTCTGTATTTCTTCATGTAATGATCAGTTCTATTGTATTCATACCTTGATTGTTATTGTTTGTCATCTACCATGTTATTCTGTGGAGCTTTTCTCTTTGGGCCTCCGCTGAAAAAGGACCTGTGTCCAGTTGGAATTTCCAGGCAAACAAATGTAATAAATAAATAATAAATAAGATGATTTAGGATTTTTGCTTCAAAGTGTTTGGATAGGTATTTTATACCCAAGCAGACTCCAAAGAATTTTTTTCTCGGAAAGATGGCAAATGTTGGAGATAACAATAGGAAAGAAAGAGGTAACTAGGCACATACGTTTTGAGAGTATAAGTATCTGGCAGAGTACTCTGGCAGAAAATACTGTCTGAGCAAATGGGTGTAACTAAGGAAATAATTTTTGAACTGGCATACAAGATCTGAATTGTCTAGATATAGTAAGGCCATGTTAAGTTTAATTCTGGGAGCTGCCAAAAAAAAAACAATTGCTAGAAAATGTAAATCACAGTCTAAATAAACTGTATTTGAAGTACTGAATATTGTAGCAGAGATAAAAGAACTAGAAGTGTCTTCTTTAGAAAAAGTTAGGATAAAATTGCACAGGAAAAAAATGAAAATTGTAGGAAAAATACCTGCAGAAAAATGTTTTGAAGGAGGAATGAGGTTAAAGGTAAGGGAGCAATTGACCAACTTATGTAATGTTGTATTGATTATCTTCTAAAGAAGAATACATGTATCTAACTGTGAACATGTTAATATGGTTTGTTTTCTTTTATATAAGTGTAAGTTTACCTATGTCACAAGTGATAATTCAGTAAAGGTGTTAAAAATAACAAATAAAAAACAAAACAGGAGAGGACCCAGCATTGATCCCTGTGGTGACCCATTGGTTACAATTTTACATTTAGGGAAGGTATCAGTAACATTCACAACTTGTGATCCACTGAATATCCACATTGTAATCTAATGGTCAATGTATAGAGTTATGTTAAGCTTGTCTAACTTTTTTCATTAATACCAGCATACAGTGGGTTGTCAAAAACCTTGGCTCCCATCAAGATAAACACTATAAACAGAATGATCACTGTCTGCAGCCTCTAACCTTTTCAATGATGTTTCTTCATAGGTTCAGAAGTTGGTTTTAGGCTATCGGCCCTAGGGCCTATACAAGCCTAGACATAACAATTCCCTGGCTATTTCTTCCCACACTGGTTTCACTAGAGTTCACAGAAGTAGGATCTACATCAATTATGCTGCAAATCTCTGTTAAATCAGTTCTGATATGATATGTTGAATTTCTTTGCATATCAGGCTAGTGAGGCTGATGGGCCTGTAATTACCCAGTTCTGTAGAGGGATGAGCACTGCGTCTGTAGAGGGGGGATCTCTGCATCTGTAGAGGGGGCTTCTCTGCATCTGTAGTGGGATGATCACTGCGTCTGTATAGGGATGATCACTGCGTCTGTAGAGGGGGGATCTCTGCATCTGTAGATGGGAATCTCTGCATCTGTAGAGGAGAGATCTCTGTGTCTGTAGAGGAGAGATCTCTGTGTCTGTAGAGGGATGATCACTGCATCTGTAGAGGGGGGGTCTCTGCATCTGTAGAGGGGGATCTCTGCATCTGTAGATGGGGGATCTCTGTGTCAGTAGAGGGGGTATCACTGTGGCTGTAGAAGGGTGATCACTGTGTAGTTGTCATCCCCAGATGTCAGACATAATCCCTGTGGTCATGCTGAAGTTGAAAGGTGTAAGTGCAGACTCAAAGGTCATACTTGACAATGATAGTTCATACTTGATATTGGTGAGAATGCAGCCTGGTATGTTACTAGCACTCTTATCAGAGTGATATGACTAAGAGTCTATCCCTGCTCTGAATGAAAAGATCATGGTATTACAAAACTGATGTAATATGAACCCCAAAAGTTCAGGAAACAGGTTAGCCATCACATTGCTAAACTTAAAAATATCTTTTTTCTGAAATTATTCAGATGGATAACTAATTTTGGAAACTGATCTTTCTCTACATACTGCCCTATTTTATAAAACATGTCCCAGAAACTGAGCTTTGATTGCCTTCTGTTTTCTGTTTTGGAAGTGTGATTGCTTCATCTCTCATAACCCTCTGAATCCATATCAGTTTTACTGGCTCTGTTTGATTACAGTGGATTTTACTCTGAATGCAGATGCAGAACATATGCATATTCACCAGTGGAACCTTTTGCCTTTTGCTTTCCAGTGGTGACACTCTCTTAGCATGGAAATGCATTCTGGGAATGCAAGTCTTACTTCTGGTGATCATTGAGAAGATGCAGTCAAACACCTTTCTCCCTTTTATAAACAGATTAATATAGATACTAGTTCTGGAGGATATACTATAGTACCTCTTTTCTTAAACTCCTTACAAGCCATAAGCATAGTTTCTGCCCCAGTCATGGGGATTGGAAGACAGTTCCAACCATAACATCCTAAATGGCTGAAGGCCAGGTAAGAACATGGAAAGAAAAAAGTAGAATGTCAAGTGTGACAGCACTGAAAGACAAATCTAACCAAGAATTATTTAACAAAAATATATTAGTGCAGGGTCTAGCAACTGTCCATGTAAATGAGGTTGTATAATAGTGTAACCAAAAGAAAATCGCTAATTGGGAGTCAGACAGCTTGACTAAGTACAAGACAGTGTTGTGGCTTCTGTCCTACTAAACAATAAAGAGATAGATGTGATTTTATAATGTTTACATTTTCATTATGTTTCTGCTACAGGTGCAGGTAATGATGTAAAGGGAGCATGCAAGGGTAGGGCAGGGTACTTCTGGCATTTGAAAGTTTGCCCTGTTGGGTTAGATGATTATCAGTGCTAGGTCATTTATAAAGCATTGCTTCCAAGCTTTGTCAGCATGCATATTAAAGGGTATGCAAATGACACCTTTCAAACCAATTGGTGCCACTTCAGCATGTATTATGCCTATAGGAGAGCATCAGCTCACTCTTTTATGTAGTTGCCTTGGATTTCTTTCACTTTTTTCTGACATTTTCTTAATGAGAACAAGCAAGATGATAGAGTGTTCTCCATTCAAGCTTCCATATCCAAATAACTGTCAGTTATAGTTTTTCATAATACTTTGGAAAATGGAAGCTCTGTTGTATGGCTATCAATAGTAAGATACAAGCAGTTAAAATGTTTTTAGTCCCTTTAATCTTATTCACAGGTCAGGCATTTATTTATCAAACAGAGGAGAAGTTGTGGATAGCATTTAATAAAGAGCTGAAGGACTTTGAGAGCGGAAGATGACAAGAGTCAAGTGAGATGAGCTTATTCTTCCAATACAACAGGCCAGATTGGGATTACCCAATTTGAAGGGGTATTTCAGAGCAACACAGTTAAGGCTCCTATACATAGCACAAGGAGGAATCTATAATTCAAAGTGGAAAGGGATGATGAAATGGTTGGGGACCTCAAGAAACAAGGAGAGACTGGGATTTTGGAGACAGAGTTTAAGGAGAATAACAATAATCATATAGAATATTATATTCATAAAGTAGCAGGAAGTATACTAAGAATTAAGCCAACATGGGAATGGAGGAAAAATATTCTGCCTATAGGGATGACTGCAATTAGGGATACAGACAATAGGCAAAAGGGGACTGGAATTTATTTGAGAAAATTGGCAAATGAACCAAGGTACTGGGAGGAAATAACTAGAGAAGGAAAGGTAATAGAATGGGAAGACTCTAATAACTTATTTGGACTGCAGGTTAGAGATTGCCTTTGCTATCAAGGACTGATAACAGAGTATAGGGAAAGGGAAAGAAATAGGGGTGTCCTAAATGAAAGACCAGCACCGGTAGAGATTTTGGTAGAATCTAGAACAGAAGTTGCCATTAAGAAAGGAATAATTAATACATCATATAAAATATTGCGTGATAACTATAAGAATCTATCAGAGGAGGTTGGAAAGAACTGAGAAAGAGGTTAAATAAGCAATTCACAAAGAAACAATGGGGGATATATGTATGTCTCTGAAATATGCAGCAAAGTCTAGAAAACTTAGTATTTTTGCTTGGAAGTGTTTACATGGGTATTTTTATACCCAAGTAGACTCCAAAGAATTTTTCCTCAGGTAAGCAGCAAATGTTGGAGGTGTGATAGGGAAGAAAGAGTAACTAGGGAACATATTTTTTGGGGTGTAATGAGTTGGCAGACTTTAAAGTTTCCACACCAAGACCTCTGCAAGGATGGCAGGTGCCCAGGCTCAAAAACCAAAATGCAAAAGAACAAATAGCCAGCAAACTACTAGAGCATACATCTTTTAATGTGTAAAAACACAAGAAACAGACTGGTTTCAGTGGGCCGAAAACTGGTCTGTTTCTTGTGTTTTTACACATTAAAAAATGTATGCTCCAGTAGAGTGCTGGCTATTTGTTCTTTTAGACTTTAAAGTTTCCCTGCAGACTGTTCTGTCATAGATGCTGTGTGAGCAAATTGGTATAACTAAGGAAATTATTGTTTGAGTTATGATACGGAATCAGAATTGCCTGGACATAGCAAGGCCTTGCTGAGTGTAATTAAGATGGCTGCTAAAAAACAATTACTAGGAAATGGAAATCAAAGTCTAAACCAACTTTAACAGAAGTAGCAAAGATAGTAACAAAGATAAAACAACTGTAATTGAGATTTGTAGAAAAGAGTGGGAGTAAAGTACATAGGAAAAATGTGAAGTGTGGGATCAATAAATGCAGAGGAGGAAAAACTTTAAAAGAAAGCAGGAATTGAAGAATTGTATGAGCTATTAATGGTTGACTGACAATGACTGGATATATTATAAGTGATGTATACTTTTTGCAGCTACAGTTGTGTTGGCACAGTTTGGAATGTATAATGTTTGCAACTGAGATTGGGTTGGTATGGTTTATTTTCATTTATTTAAATATAAGATTGCCTGTCATACACGATAATTTAATAAAGATGTTTCTTGTTTAAAAAATTACTTTCACCAGTGCTGCACATCTATCTTAATGAAAGTTGTAAGTCTAGATCATTTGGAAATAAAAGTGTACCTCATGAAATTCTGCACTAGTATCCAAAGCTCATATGCTGCTTTGAAAATCTATAAACATGGTTTGTCTGCTGATATGAAATTGTAAAAATGAGTAATTCTTGTTTAGTTAAATATCCTCTTATGGTTATGCATGTACATTGCATTTTACTGTGTTCTGTACTGCAGAGGTAGTCTGTTTCCAGTCTTGGCCTTACTGAATTAAAATCCCTTTATGGTCAACATATGTTTTGCCTAAAAACATATTACTTATTACCTGATACTTATATAATTTTGATTCATTGTCCCCGCTGTATATTGCACTTATTTGCAAATAAATACCTAAATAAAATGCATCTTATGTAAGTGTGATACAGAAATAAATATGTCTGCTCTTTATGCATTTTTCAAATGTTATAATTCAACTGAGACTGTAAGCAGAAATATGAAAGCAAAAAATGAGTAAAACATGTTTGGTACAGGAATCAATTCTGACAGGAAATTTTAATTGTCTAACACTTTTTAGCATTGAAAACAAAGACTGACACTGAATTAACTCTACCAGAATTGCATGCTTAGTAACACAGCAATTATATGACAAAGACTAACATTTCCTAAAATGTGTTAACACATTCTGGGTATTATTAAAATATTTAGCTGCAGTGTTAGTCTAATCGGTTTCCTAAAGTCATGAAAACAAAGCATGCATCTCTGTATCAAGTAAAACTGAATTTTCAAATATCAAATAAAAGAATTGCATGCATTTTTCAAAAGTATGTAAACTGACAAAGTTCATAGAACTAACAGTCTACATCTCCTTCAGATTGCTTCAGACAACAAACATCTAGCTATAATTTTATCATAGGAGGGCAAGCAAACATCACCCTAACTTACTTAATTATATTTTCTTTCTTATAATTGAACCATAAAAACATTTATTGGTTTTATAATTTGTGTTTCTAGTATATAAATAAATCATGAGTTAAATGGGCTTTAGCATAATGGGGGTGGTGCTTGTATTAACACACACTCCATGTAGACAAACATTAAATCAGGTTTCAGATGATTTGATAATTAAAACAGTTATGCTAACCCAGCAATCAATTAGGCAGGCTTATATCTCTAGATTTGTTGTATAAATGAAAAATGCTTTATTGTCATTTTCTGTAAGATCTACACACTGCAATAGCATGTATGGAATTGTGTCCAAACAACAATTCCTAAGAATAGTTCTTCTCTTCCTTAAACTCATACCTCTCAACCTGGAAACATCAAAAATCGGGACAGAGGCCCATGAAAAGTAAGTACGATAGGCTAAAAATCAGGATGCTGATTCACATAAAATGTGTGTACATAATTACGTATCCCTGCCCACTCCAGTGGAATTGTGGGATACTAACATGAAGATTGAAGTCACTAAATAATAATGAATAATGGCAGACATTTGAATTTCAGACTTCATATCCATCAGAAAATACATAATAATGCAAAACTTGTTATTCTAATAACTATCTGAGTTTACAGGAGCTATATTTAAAATCTGTCCCTATTTTTGGGTCTTTGTCCCACCATTATTTTTGGTTTTGTCCAGATTTCTTGCTCTGAGAGATTGAGAGGTATGACACTTATATAAAAGTACACATTCAAAGTACTGCAAGAAGAGAAAAGGACACAGTTTATGACTAACAGTTAAATGGCAGCACACTTCACTCACAATGTTCACAATAAAATGAACCAGAAAACCTCATACAGTCTAAATAAAATGCATCTTATGTTTCGTGTTTTTGTTGTAAAGTGGCAGATTACCACTATCTCACTATCAACATATACATTAAAAAACAAAATCCATCCAAAATAAAGCAATCACAACTGCAAGGTATTAAGATTCAAAACAATTAATTGGCAGCTAATATACTAACAACAGTAATAGCCTACAAAAACAAGATGATGCTACATTGTCGATAATCTAATCGAATACAAACTGTAGGTTTTTCCATTTTTTTCCAACATGCTGGAACAACTGATTGTAGCATCTTAATGAGCAAATAACAAAGAACTGTATTACTTCAGTGCTCATCTAATAAGCAGTTCAGATTTCAGTGAGTGGTTCTAAAAACACTCCAATAAAGGGACATGCTTGTGTGTGTAAGTATGTGTGTTTGTTTTTGGGAGGGGGGCTACTGTTCACTACAGAACAACATTATTTACAAGCCAACTGGATTGTATACATCATACACCAGATTTTAATAACGTTTAGCACTAGGATTACTAGGATGTCAGATGAACAGGCAAGCATAAATGTCGTGTCTATAACCCCACAATGAACTGCAATCACCCACCCCCATTAGCCACTTTCCACGACTACAATGCAGCCCTACCACTAATGCCAGCTATACAACTCCCCTTGGTAACCTGTGTACTGACAGCAAATACATGTAATGGAAAGGCAACATTTAAGCAAGTACTGTCACAAACTACTTGCACATTAAAAGTTCCCAGCATCTCTAGAATAAACGTCCTCTGTGCAAAAATGTGTAGCTCCATCATCCTGTATAGCACAATACAAACAGAGCACATATCACAACTGCAAAACTGCATCACACAGTGAGTTTAGCATTCCTTTTACTTCTGAAAACATAATGCCAGCTCCACTACTTACCGACATATCAGGGTTCTCGATGTGCAGATGAGAAACCATATGAAGGACCCCAGAGCTCCTGTGGCACTGCTTGATCACTTCACAATCCAGATGCTTCTCTCCACAAATGCACAGGAACTGCTTCCCAATCAACTCTGACCACAGTTCCACAGCCATAGTAGGCTGCAGTTCTCGGAAGATGAGAAAAGAACCTGTTGCATGTACCTCAGTCTACGTGTCAGACATGCTTAGAGGGAAATGGAACTGAGCACTGCAAAACAGATGATGCAAGATGAGTTTGATCGCACTAGCAGAGTATGCAGGGGAAAGTTGGAGCAAATGCCAAAGGTACTATTCCACTGCTGCTTGTTGCTGCTGCTGACAAGCCACTTGAACTCAGCAAATCTGACAAACACTGAGTGACGGAACTGTATCACAGGGGTCAGGATCACTGCACTATCAATGCCACTGCCACCTGGGTGCACAGGACTAGAACTATAGACTGTTTCCATCCACCAGTCACTTGGAAATTACTAAGAAGTGGCATGTAGTGCAAGCTATCACAATGGGATTGGTGTTTACATCTCAGATTCGTAGATTGTGCCTCAGCTGTATACAGCTGTTTGAACTTTGTTTTTATTTAATCTTTTAACTCACTACATCCGAGTGACGCCTCGTGGTGCATCTGCAGTTAAATCCTATTGACCCCTCTAGGCGTTAAATATTGTTTGTTCATATTTGCATCAATAATTCTAAACCCTGCTATGTACAAGGTTTTAAAATATTTCTTCTTAACGCTTACATATTGGCAAACTGAACTGCATTAATATTTGACCTCTGTCTAGTGCAAATAAGTAGATAGTAACTGTTGTTTTATTATAATAATTTATATAGATGTAATTTTTGCATTTTTCTAAATATCTCACCAGCCAAGAAACACAGACAGAATTCTTTAGCCTCATATGAAAGCTCTCGGCTAGATGAATAAAATGCTGCTGACAGTATGTGTGTAACATGAGTGGTTGATGAGATATTGTAAGTTGTTTACAGAATATTACAAACATAATAGTTAATGTGTTTGATTTAAGACCTAGAACCTAAACAATACTACCACTATAAAAATAGTTTGTGATGAAGAGTTTGCCATAACCCCTATGGTTCCAGAGATATGAACATTTGTTTGAAATGTGAGGACATAATTTGATTCTGTCAAAAGGCTTAGGCTCTGCCCATTGGAAGTTACATTGCAAACTTCCTGAGCTCCACTGGAGTGAATGCATTAAATCTCCCACCCCAGTCTTCGAATCTGACAGGCAGTCAGGCACTGCCTCATAAAGCTCATGTCATCATGCATGCCCCTGCACATTGATGGCACTGCGGGATACATTGGCGATGCATGCTGATGTCAACCATAACTTAAAACTGTACATAAAAATAAAAAAAAAAAACAACAAAAAACAGGAATTGAAGGGGCCACTCAGAAATTCGTGGCACCCCTTTATTTTTCCGGCAAAACCAGTAAATACTAAGGGATTCTGTATCGTTGACAGGGATGCTTAAACTACTTACCAGGCTAAATATTTTTAATATAACTGTTTAACTTGTTCCCTCCAGTACAGCTCTTTTGAGTGTGCACTTTCAACTCCCAGTAGGTGTGACTTAAGCATTTAAAAAAAATGAAGTTATTAGACAGCTCAAACAAATATTCATATCTCTGAAACGATAAGTATTAATAGAAAAATGCAAATGACAAACTATTCAGGATAAATTGCTCTTTGCATTAGTGGCATTTGTTTAGTTTAATGCTTTAAACTGAATTTTATAACCCAAAATAAAGGCAGTAAACATTAATTTCATAATGTTTTATAAATAACTTATGGTATCTCCGTAACCATTCAAGCAAGACACATACTACCAACAGGATTTCGTACATCTGTGAGCTGTCATATGAGGCTATGCAGTTCTCTTTGTTACCTGAATGGTGAGATATTTAGAGAAATATGAAATTTATTGCAATACAAATAATATTCAATATCTATTTACCTGCATTAGACAGAGGTCAAATATCAATACAATCATGTTTGCCATCATGTATGGTTTAAGATGAAATCTTCTGATAGCTTGTATGTAGCAGAGTTTTGGAAATATTAATGTAAATATGAACAAGCAATATTTGATGCTTAGAGGCATCAGTAGGAGGTAACTGGAGAAATGTCTGGAGGCACACTGGGCTGTAATGACTTGAGTGCACTGATACTGCTTGCACTGATTTAAGTATTAAATATGTGAGTTTTTTTTTACTATAATTAAAGAAATCAAGCAAACATGATTGCTGCACAGAAAGAAATGAAGAAACAATCCGCACATAAGATTCCTCCGGGCAAGGCAGTTTAATGTTACAATGTAAAGAAAAATCAATGTAGTTTTGTCCAATCTACATTTTAATAACACACTATTAAGCACTTTTGTCCCACAGTATCCATGGGCTTCATCAGAACAAGTGAACAAATGATAGTTTATAATCACAAAATACCTTTTTTACTACTTACTACCAAAACCATCCATTATTAATAAAAAGGTAAACAAAAACAAAAGTAAAATGTGAAAAGATAGTAATTCATAACACCCAGACAAGGATATTCCATTGAATAAAAAAGTTAAGTAAAAAAATATTTAAAATTTGGCTGGACTTGCTCTTAAAACAGGGATAACAGAAACATTTTAATTTAAAACTATCAATATGAGCAGGTATTTTATCACTTATTTTAGTGTGTATTTTCATAGTCCCATGTCAATTACAGCATTAACTTCTAATTAACTATGTGTGTGTGTGTGCGTGTGCGTGTGTGTGTGTGTGTGTATGTATATATATATATATATATATATATATATATATATATATATATATATATATATATATATATACATATACATATATATAAGGCACTGTTCATTTGTTCACTTGTTCTAATGAAGTCCCTAAATATTGAGGGATGAAAGTGCTTAACAGTGTGTAATTGAAACATGGACCGGACAAAATGAAATTGTTTTTTCTTTACATTGTAAAGTTTAACTACCTTGTCAGTTGGCAGCTTATGCATTGATTGCGACTGTCATTAGTTTACTGGTTCTTGCTGGTGCCAGGCTTCCTGGGTAGTTATTTTGTATTTAACTTTAAATACACAGTATCGAGTACACTGTAAACTTTATCCTAAAACTGAACTCCAAGCAGTTATAGTTACCCTGCCCCCAGAATCATTCCTGTCAGTATCCCGGACCAGCACTTCCCTACAACTGCTCTAGCCAGCCTGATTGAGATGAGTATGTTGAGACAGTGCTAGAACTGTCTCTTGCTGTCTGTCATCTATCACTCAAAAAGCATAACACAATATGTGTGAGATGAGCATGTAAAATATCATTGGAGGCAAAAATCTTATACACAGTAAACTCAGACAACAAAATCACCAACAGTACACCACACGTCACACCTCTCCAAAGCCATCACAATACTCATAATCCATTATCTGCTGGGATTCTAAAGATTAACTTGCATAATCCTCAAAGATACACTTGTCAGCATCTTAGTGCAAGAAATCTGGACAAAGCCTGAAATAATGGGGTCAAAGGCCCAAAAATAGGGACAAATTTTAAATATTACTCTTATAAACTTAGAAAGTTACTAGAATAACAGGATTTGAGTTAGCATACATTTTCTGAAGGATATGAAGTCATTATTTAGTGACTTCAGTCCTCAGATCATCCTACATATTTGCCAGAAAACTACAAATTTTATGAGTACGAGAGTGAAAATATAAATTGAAAATCTGGACAGTTGAAAGGTATGTTCAAAGGCTTTCATAACACAAAACAAGCACAAAGCACAGTTAGCAAGTTAAGCCTACCTCCTCACATAGCACAAGGAGTCCCAAAGACACAGATGGTGAGCCTGTTAGGCAGGCATCAACCCAACTATACATTCTAGTTATAGGTGACTCCTTTCTAAGACATAGAGATGTCCCTCTTACTAGGCTGAACAAGAAAAGAGTGAGGGTTATTTGCTTATCTGGTGCCAGGATCTGTCAGATCATGCATTGCGCTCAAGTCCTTAAACCACAAGCACCAGTAAGACTCTGGCATAGTTCATGCTAGAGTTAATGACATGAGGTGTGCCTCCCTAGACTATATGAAGAAATACATGATGGAGCTCATACACTATGTGTCAAAGGCAGGTATGAGCCTGGCATTTAGCAGTATTGCACCTTCTCCAAGGATGATGACATAATATGAGCAAAAAAATAATTGACTTCAATTAATGACTTAGTTTTTGGTGTCATTCAAAGTGAAAGCACTATTTGTCAGCCTGGGAGGATATGATCGACAGACCACCCTGCTGGCTGGGAATGCTCTGTGCCTGTCTCCTCTAGGGTTTTGATAATTATCAAAGACATTTTTCACCTCCTGTAGTGGCTTTTTTTAGGCAATACCAACTTCATAAATATACCAACATAATGAAATTAGCAAGTGAAAACATGAATGTGTTACTGATCAATGCTAGGAGCCTAAACAATAAACGTCACTCCCTATTAGCATTTCTCATCCTGGAGGATAGTGATGACTGTGTAGTGATTGAGATATGGTTAACAATAGCAGAGATGACTCTGGCTATCCAGGGCTATAACTCCTTCCACACGTTCAGACCAGCTACTATGCAGGAGGGGAAAAATATGGAGGTGTATAAATCTACACCCAAAAGAGACTCACACAAAGGCATGATGCACCAGAGCTTCTTCATGTCCTAATACCCATCAGAAATGTCCCTTATCATATATTAGCTTGTTATAATATTTATTTATTTATTATGTTTGTTTACTGGGCAATGTCCAACTGGGCATGAGGCCCATTTTCCATTTTCAGCGGGGTTCCTATTATATAATCGAAGATGCAATCCTTTGAATACATCTTGATCGAACTTGAAAGCACGAAACAGCAAAATAGTGAAACGGCATATAAGTGATTTCTTTCCTTGGGAAAGAAATCGATTGCCCCCCCCCCCCATTACTTTGCCATTTTCATCACTGCAGTGCGATCTCAAAGTTGGTATATTAAGTAGGGGGGTGTGTCAGGGTAAAGCCACCCCAGTTTATGTAGTGTTTTGAAGTTTTTATTTTATTTATTTATTTTTTGTGGAACAGCGATTTTTTTTCCCTGGGAAAAAAATCACTATTCCAAGTGTTCAGGATTGTAAGCTTTCACTTACATGGGGTCGATAAATCACGTTCACTTTTTTAAGCATTCACTGATTTAATATAGACCCTTTCAGCAGAGGCCTGAGGAGAAAAGCTCCATACGTACAAATAAACAGTGTTAAACAAACAAACTGAACACGCATTAATCAACAATCTGCAAAGCAAGTCAGTAAAGAAATTAGTTATATAACAATAATTTGCAAATAATTAACAAATAAATTAACACATTTAACAAAAACATGGCACAGTTAGAGATAAAAACTTGCCACATGAGTTAATAGTGAGAACAGTGTGATACAGTAATTGCAAGATAGAGAAATGCAGTCTACATAACAGTTAAAGACAAAGCAGTATATGTGTATACATTGCTAACCAAAATTGAGTATATATGTGTTTATAAATATATATAGTTTATATATATGGGTTCACTTCTAAATGCTGAAAAACCAAAATCCTGAAACCCAAAATCCTGAGACCAAAATCTTGAAAGTTCAAAATACTGAAAACCCAAAATACTGAATCTCATAATACTGAAAACACACGATACCAACACTTACTATATTCCAGCACAAATACATACAGAAGCATATTACCCTTCAACTATAAGCAGGGGGGGCAAGCCCCCTGCATCCCCCATGTGGGGGCTGCAACCCCTATACCCCCTATTTAAATATGTCAACTCCAAGACTGCACTTCACTACACTAAGTGCAATCTCAGAGTTGATATATTTAAGTACCAGGGGGTGTGGAGGGCTACCCCACATGGTGGTGTACAAGGGGCTTGCCCCCTGCTTATACTTGGAGAAAAGTAATATGGTTTGTCTTTTATTTGTTTCTATATGTACTTGTGCTGGAATATAGTAAATGTTGTTATCCTGTGTGTTTTCAGTATTATGAGATTCAGTATTTTGAGTTTCAGTATTTTGAACTTTCAAGATTTTTCCTCAGGATTTTGGGCATTCAGGATTTAGAAGTGAACCCATATACATATAAACTATATATATATGTATAAACACATATACAGTAAACTCTCAGTTAATTGGCACCTGTGGGGATTGGTAGATGCTAAATAACTAGTTAATGGTCACTTTAGGGTTACTATTAAAAATAGGCCTGACTAATACTGTACCCTATACTGTTTGTTTGGTTTGACTTGTTCTCAGGTTGGGAAGAGAGGGAATTTATTCCTGTCTTCCTTCTTAAATCTTTAAAACTTTAAAAAAGTAAGGTGTGTTTCTCCAGGGCGAGGGGGAGACAAAGTGCAACACATGACAATTGTACTGTATTTCTTCGATTTTTTTGCCGGTTGCTTGCGAGTACCAGTTGCTTGAGGTCCAGTTAATTTAAAGTTTATTGTACATATATTTGTGCTGTGTGTGTGTTTTAAGCAAAAATTGTATTAAGTCTTATAGGATGTTAAAATAAAGTGGTTGTTTATAATATATCTAAACAATATTCCCAAAATGTTATATTCTTATTTCATAGAGAAGGACTGTAATGCTAGGATCATAAGGCTCTTATACAATTTTCAAATGCATTGTTCATAGATTCATAGGTTCATAGAAATGCATTGCTCATTTAGAAGTACAGTAATGTTAGCATCATATGTCCCCTAAGTATTTCTCATTTACATTGTTCGGCAGGTGATTATATATGCTTTAGCTAGGTATACTGCAATATACACAGTTTTGCTCATGACCTATACAAATTTCAGTATGATACGCACATTTCAGTAGTCTATTCATTTTCAAGAACTCTCAGTCATGACTTTCAATATAGCTTGTTTTAAGCTTCTACCTCTCAAAGACAATATCCTTCTTAAGACTGTATCCTAAAGTATCAATATGCTATTGCACAATGCTCATCTAAAATAATACTTCAACTGAATTCCTGCATGTTACCATGAGAATAGATCTTTGAGGAGAGGTCACTGCAAAAGTATGGCTCCTTAACTACTCCCCCCTTTAAAATGATAGAGCGCGATATATATGGGTGTATGTCATTTCATCTAAAATTCAACTTATCTAAATGCAAATTATTGAAGACAGCTTAATAAACTCATTTCCTTTAAATTAGCAAAACTCAAAAAAAAAAATGTTTTGTGCATGGTAAAACGTTTTTTGACCACTGGTATGGGTTTATTTTTAAAGCTGTATTGGTAGTACTGCAGTTTACTTTATTACAGTGTGCCAGATGTCATGAACTGCTGATGTACTTGCGGTGTTCTTTTCCCATTCTTCCACTGTACCGTGACCATGGAATTGTTTTATATGAATATATATACATACATATGTTAGGGGTGGAGGGCAGGGGGCTTACCCCATCTACAAAAAATATCTGTTCTGTGTTTTTTTTTTTTTAAGCTTTGCTGGTTTTAAATGAAGTTAGTAAGTTGTGTTTAGATAAGTGCAATTTTAGATGAAGTGACATAACACTCGTGTTTGTGTGTGTGTGTGTGTGTGTGTGTGTGTGTGTGTGTGTGTGTGTAAGTTATGAAAGCAGATGAGGGTGGTGGCTTCTTCATTACTGACATTGAGAAATACAATCTGAATATTATGGAAATGCTAAGGAATCAGAATTTATTCAAGAGAGAAGATATTGAACAAATTACAAAAGCTTGAAAAGTCTTTGACATCAGACTTGGTAAGCTTAACTCAGAGGGACATCTAGGGACTTCTACAGGATGATTTGTTTAGCTCTCTGACAGTCCCCCACCCTAATTTTCCATAATTTTTGACATCCCAAAACCACATAAAAAAGTGGTAAATTCTCCTTATCAGCCAGTAGTAGAAGGAGGTATTTCAGCCATTGAAACTGTATCCATTTATATCTAATTTAAGATTAAAGAGCTCACTAGTTGTGCTTCTTTCATTTTGGACACTCTCAATTTCCTAAAAAATCAAAGAAGTAACAGTGCAACCAGAGATGATTCTTGTAACAACGGATGTGGAAGCCCTATATACTGTTCTTCCCCATCTCTACTGAACTGATGCTGTGAAAGCGTATATTGGCTCAATGACCAACAACCACCAAAGAGAAATTACAACTATTGGGAATATGCTGTTTATCATACTCACCAACAATTACTTTCACTTCAATCAGAAATCATGCAAACCAACAAGGGGGTAGCTATCGGGGCTGCTATGGCCCGTAGCTTAGCCAATATAGCCTTGCCAAGATGGGAACAGCACACCATCTTTTCATCAGAACCTTTTCAATGTATGGATTGTTACTATTGTTTTATTGATGATACCTTTATCACATGGAAAGACTCCCTGGAAAAGCTGCAGAACTTATAGGTTTATAGGTGTGTACTAGGCTAATGGCCCTGGAGCCTTTACAAGCCTAGCCCATAGAATTACCCTGGCATTGTGCCACCCACCCTTAGTTCCCAGTACCTCTGTCAAGTAAAGCCACTGGAGTGATCCCTGGGTTGAATTTTCTATTTCCCATCCACTCATCAAGATTTCTCTTGAAGAGGGCCAGTAATGTGCTCTGCTTGACATGTATGGGAAGTCTATTCCATAGCATGGGCAGTCTCTGGGTTATGAACCTGTCCCTCCAGCATGTTCTGTTGATTGTGGCAATGAGGTTGAGGTCTCTGGAGCATGTAGTGCGGAGGGACTGGGATTTCTTTAGATGTAGCATTTCTAACAGAGCTGGGTTAGACATGGCTTTGTAAGTCAAGCAGAGATTGCCTCTAAGTAGGTGATATGAGACGGAGAATAGATGGAGTTTTTTTTAGTCTGTCCATATAGAACAAATGTTTAAGGCCTAGGATCCTTTTTGTGAGGTACTTTTGTGGCCTATCCAGTTGTTGCAGGTGTTTAGTGAGGTACATGCCAAATAGGACATTGTACTCAATTATTGGCCTAATGAGGGAAGAGGAGAGGAGACAATGACCTCTTTCTTCCTGGATGCAAAACCCTTAGTAATGAGATGTGCCAGATAGAAGGACTTTCTGACCACAGTAGCAATGTGGTGGTCAAAATAGAGGTTGCTGTCAACCTGTGTTTCCGGATCTCTTATAACACCTTCTGTGTTCAGTGGGCTACCATTGATGTGGTAATTCATGGGAACCGGGTTTTTCCCAAAGGGAATGACAACACATTTTTTGGCATTGAGCTAAAGGTCATAGTTCTGAAACCAGTCATTGGTCTCAGTGAGGCCTTTCTGTAGGATGTCAACATCATTCATGGAGTTAATAATAGCCCCCAACTTGCAATCATCTGCGAAGTTTGTCAGCCAGAGTCCCATTGTGTTGGCCTGGACTTCAGAGAAGTAGATCTCAAACAGGAAAAGACCCAGGACCAAACCCTGTGGGATTCCACTTGTGACTGGTGGACAGTCTGACTTGGAGTCAGCTACTTTTACACTGTGGGTACTACCTGTGAGCCAGTTTGCAACCCACCTAGTGATATAGGGGTTGATGCCTAGCTTAGTGAGTTTGTATATGATTCCCAAGTGGGGAATGGTATCAAAAGCCTTGGCCAGATCAAGGTAAGCTGTATGAACCACCTTGCCTGCATCCACAGCTCTGGTGACTGACTCAAAGAAGTTGAGCAGGCATGATGTACCCTTCAAAAAACCAAAATGTGTGGGATCCAGAGTTTGGAGATTTCCTATATCCTTGTTTATTAGGTCCATGATGATGCGTTCCATAGCTTTGCATATCAGACTTGTTAGGCTAATGGGGAGATAGTTCTCAGGGTCTGTAATCACTCCTTCTTTGTGGAGAGGGATGACTGTAGCAGTGTGCCATTCGGAGGGACAAAGCCTGAGGTGAGGCTGTGATTGAACAGGGCACACAGGTGAGGTGCCAGTTCACTCTGTAGTTTATGTAGAACACAGCCAGGGATATTGTCAGGTCCCATAGAAGCTGTATTCTTGGCCTTGGACAATGCTGTTTTAACCTGTGCAGCAGTAATACTGGGTGCCTGGCAATCTACTGGTATTGTGACTGGTCCCTTGGGAGGGGTAAAGTTGGCACTGAATCTGTCGGCCTGTATATTGGCAATATCTGTTGGCTCGGTATAGGAGGTACCATTGTGCAGTAGCTCAAAGCAAATCTGGGTATTGCCGTGGAGATTCTTAACATAACTATAGAAAGCCTTGTGGTTGTCTTTACTATCTGCTGCAATTCAGTTTTCATAGCTAGCTTTAGAGGATTTAATGAGGGATCTCAGCTTTTTGTTGAGGCTGATAAGGAAGTTTTTCCAGTCTTGGGACTTCACCTTATTCCGCATCAGTTTCCTCCTTCTGTTGTAGAGTTTGTTTATGGTAGGGGACCACCAGATTGGCTTCCTTTTTTTGGAGGAGAGCATCTTGGTTATACTGGGTATGGCAAGATCCATCCATTTGTGTACGTGTTCGTACAGTGCATTGGTGTATGGTTCAGCAGTCATGCAACTGATCTCCATTTGCATGGGTGCTATGAAGTTAGGCACCTCTGTTTTTAGGAGCCCAAAGTTAGCTTTGGAGACGTTTTTCATGGTGGCTACTTCTGCGAGGAGTTAACTATTGGTATAGAGCAATGGTTATCCATGTTAGTAATGACCAGGTAAAGGATGTTGGTACCTCTAGTGGGGGTAAGAACGAGGTGGTCCAGGGCATTGTAATTAATGAATTCCAAGAAATGTTGGCAAGTATACTGGTACATGAGTAGTTTTCCAGTTAATGGAGGGGTAGTTGAATTCGCCCAGTATGAGAGTGTTAGTTTGGACCCTAATATTCTCCAGGGTGCTTAGGAATGTGGAGTGTGACTCTTGGGACATGGTTGGGGATCTATAGCAGACTACAACCTGAATCGCTGTCTTACCCAATGTTAGCTGCACCTGAAGTGTCTCAGATGCGTTATGTTGGGCTACCAGTCTGGAGGTGTGCACATCCTTTATGAATATGGAAACACCACCGCCTTTGGAGCTTCAGTCCAAGTTCTGGGGCCAAAAGCTATGGAATGAGTTATAGCCTGGTAGTGCAGGGGTGCTTTCTGCTGCCTTGAACAAGGTGTTTGTTATGGCAAAAATGTTGATGTTCTCCATTTTAAGGAGTGCTTCGAATGAGTGCATTTTGAGATTTAGACTTCTAGCGTTGAGCAGCATGACCCTCAGATTGCATTTGTTTGTAGCTGTTGAGGTGGCAGTTTGTTCTTTGGAACACTGCCTAAAAAAGGTACTATATGGGTGGCAAGAGCCTTGGCCAGTATCCGGAAGCCCAGGGGTGACAGATGCAGGCCATCTCTGGCAAAGCATCGAGGTCTGTCAATCATGTTATCCCAGGCAGACAGATACTGGATCCCCTGAAAATGACACCAGAAACTTAGCCAATTGCTGAAATCAATCATTTTCTGCTTGTACTGTGGTATCATTCTGGGTGATGATAGGATGCTGTTCGGGGCTAGGGTCATACCCGCCTGGGCTACATAATCCGAGAGCTCCTCCATGTGTCTTTTCATGTAGTCCAAGGAGGTACGTCTCAGGTCATTCACACCCACATGTACAATGACAGAGTCATATTTGTACCTGTTGTTGAGGGACCTGAGTGCATGCATTATGTGGCAGATCCTGGCACCTGACAGGCAGCTGACTTTCTCTACTTATATATGGAAAACACCATAGACTTTTTACACTAAACCAACCACTGTTGTTAAGATAAGGTGGAATTCCTGGGCATCACCATCCATAAGGACATAAAAGAAAAGAGAAGCTTAATAATGACCTTTACAATAACCTACACGAGTGAATCTACTTCTACATGCTAACGGCATGCATCCCAAAATTACTAAGATAAATGTCATCAAATCGCAGAGAATGAGAACAGCCAGAGTGTCTGGAGAGATGGACTGATTTCTCACCAGCCTAGATCAACTTACAGCAAGAAGATACGATGAGAATTTGGTGGCTAACATAGCGGGACCCATTAAAATCTTCAAATAAAATAATGATCCAGCTCTGGTGAACTTTCCTAGAAGGAAGACATTACACGCCACAAAACTAAATGTCAGTGAAGGAAATGACAAACATACAAGGAGTATGACACAACTTATTCCAAAGATTCACACATTATAAAAAGAAAAAATGGTTGATGAAAGCTCATTAGGGCAAATCAGTCTTTTGGTCAGATTCTGGACCCACAAACATCCTTCATTTATCAAAAAGGAAGAAACATTAAAAGCTGGGTAGAAAATGTAAAAGGAAGTAGTGCACCCACAAAATTACAGGTAGGAGCCTTTCCAGCACCCCCCCCCAGGCAAAATAACAATTTTATATGTCCAAACTTAAAAAAAAAAAAAAAGAGATGTCTGCAATGACAGACATAACTGTGACACCAACTTTCTAGTATACCGGGCAAGCTTCATATTGGAAAAACAACAATCCTCTTAAAATAAGAGTGAGCAAACACCTTTCAGACATCAGGTTTAAAGACTTCAGCACCCCACTGTCCAGATATGCTCAGGTCTGAAGGAACTACAAGAAGTTTGTTTTTCATTTAATAGAGAGAATAAATTCTGGCTTGTTACAAGGCAATCTGAATGCAGATTGGACTTAAAGCTTAATGGAAACAAAGACTCAATCAGACATGCTCTAGTAACAGCATACTACTGGACACTTTTTTCCATGGCTATGCATGATGATTTTAATCTTCATTTTTATCTTTAGTAGTAGATGCTTAATTTTATCTATCTATCTATCTATATATATATATATATATATATATATGTACACATACACGTATGAGTCTACTTCTAAAACCCAACTCCCAGAAGATCAACTTTCACAATGTCGAGACCGCAATCATGAAATTGCGGAACCTCGAACATCGGCTGTGTAGTAGGGTAAGTAAACTCTTGTCCAACATGCCCATTTCTCCACTATAGTATGATCCCGGACTTGGTATATTTAGTTAGGGAGGGAGGGGGGCACAGCCCCCCACATTGGGGGTGTGGTGGGTGTAGCGCCCCACCTAGGTGGGTTTTACTTACCTCGGCACAAGTTTTGTTTGCATTTGGCCAAATGTTTACTTGCGGTAGCAAACAGCCAATGTTTGAGGTTCTGCAGTTTTGATTGTGGTCTTGGTATTGTGAAAGTCGATCTTCCAGGAGTCAGGTTTTAGAGGCTGACCCATACATATCTATATTATTCATATGTAGTTTATTAGACTTTTGATTTTTCCTTTTTCTTGTAACTCTTTCAGTTATCTGAGGATTATTTTAATATCAATCTGAACTTTTATAGTAGTACATGCAAGCATAATGTGATCTGAGGATGCCCCTCACTTCATAAACAGAAATGGGCAAAAGTGCTTTAAAAATAATTTTTTGGTAACAGAGGTTGAGGCACATGACTTCACTTAACAAACTTACTTTATGTGTTACTTGGGAAGTCACCCCTTTTTTGTGGCATGTTTGTGTTTGCATATGTGTGCATCTGTGTGCATGTGTGTATGTGTACATCTATGCCTGTGTATTTATATATGCATACATTTACATAAAGTTTTCGGTATGTGTACATGTACATGCATGCTTGTATTTGTATATATGTTTGGTTGTATAAGTGAATATAAGTATGTGTGTGTGTGTGTGTATACATATATATCTATCTATATATATATCTATATATATATATATATATATATATATATATATATATATTTGTGTTTAAGTATTTGCACATTCAGTTAACAATTTTTTTTTATTTGTCTTGACTGTCCTTTCTTATGACCCATCTCTGACCCTTACCATTTTCCCTCCCCTGTGTGCTCTTAGCCTGGGAATTTTCACACACACATCTTCAACACTTCTTTTTATTTTAGCTTTTCTTGGTACCAACCCCAAGGGTAATTAACTTTATTCTTTTTACTGAAATACTTTCTAGACTCGCACACAGTTGCTCAATTCTAATTAAACCTCTGCCCTTAGCAGCATAATTACTTATTTTTTGAGTTCAGATAACGACAGTGCTTCTCCCCTCTAGCATCACAATATTTCACACAGAAGTGAAACCCACTGCCATCTCTTTTATTATTATTATTATTTGCTATTAGTAATATAAAATAAATACAGGGGTCTATGTTGTATTATCGAAAATATGGTTCATCGAACCATATTTCTGATAATACACATCTGCGAAAGTGCATTATATCAAAAATGCACTTTCGCGGAACAAAAACAGGAAAATATAAAAAAAAAAAAAAAAACATAAACTAAAGAGCATTATGCCCCCCACACCACCCTACTTTATTATTCTCACTTCGAGATCGGACTACAGTGGGGAAAAGGGAATATTCCATTATCCCCACTGTACCACAATTTGAAAAGGAGTTTTCTTAGTTGTACATCAACAGTATACATTGATGTACAACTAACGGTACATGCAAACTGCATGTTTTTTTTTTCTTTAGCGAAAGTGCATTTTCGACAAATTACACTTTTGCTAAAGTGTGTTCGATAAAGTACTGTTCAATGAACCATATTTTCAACAACAAATAGGACCCAAATACAGGACTAGATGATTACATTGTTATTTGTAACTGTACCTGTCACACTGATTAATAGCCAAATACACAGTGATTTTGTACTTACTCAGATAAAAGTAAACAGCACCAATCACAATAAAAATGCAACTAAGTATGTACCACTGGTCCTGTCACTGAATGTGATCTGTTCATGTACTCTTGGATTATTGCCTTAATTCCAATTTATATAGACTTTCTATATGGTAAATTGAAAAGTACATATTACTTGTTGCTTATACGTATAACTTAGATCTGACGAAGCTCTGACAAGGGTGAAAGCGCTCATCTTTTGTTTTTACTTAATAAACCATGGGTTAAACAAGCAATACCAACTTGAATCCTGTTTTCTTTTTTTAATAAGAATGCAAGGAGATCTTTAACACAGATCTTACATTAGTATTTATCACAACAGGCGATTTGCGCATGTCATATGCTGCTATCTTTCCTGTACAACTACTTTTCCTTTTTTTGCTTTGTATGTATATATATATATATTTATATGTATATATATATATATATATATATATATATATATATATATATATATATATATATATATATATATATAGCACAGAACAGGAAGATTTCCTGTGTCTGCAATGTAGTGCGATCTCGGAGATGGTATATTTAAGTAGCAGGGGGTGTGGGGAGTGCAGTGGGGCTTGTCCCCCTGCTAAACACATTTAGTTTTTGTTTTCTTTGTTGCATTTTTTTTTTTATATCGATGTTTCAAATGTTCGATCATATGGTCTTGGCCATATGAAAGTCGAACATTTGAGATGTCGATCATGTAAAGTAGACCCATAAATATATATATATATATATATATATATATATATATGTATATATGTGTATATATATATATATATATATATATATATATATATATATATATATATATATGTGTGTGTATGTGTATATATATATATATATATATATATATATATATATATATATATATATATAGATAGGTTCATAGGTACTAGGCTATTTGCCCAAAGGCATTTATAAACCTAGCCAAAGTGTGCCGGCTTTTTCCGCCCCATTGATTAATTAACTGAGCCTCTGTCAAGCAGAGCCAATGAAGTGATCCCAGGGGTGTATTTTCTGTTACCCATCCACTCGTCAAGGCTTTTCTTGAAGAGTGTTAGTGAGGGGCTCTGCCTAATGTAGTTAGGAATTTTGTTCCAAAGCATGGGGAGTCTCTGTGACAGGAATCTATCACTCCAGCATGTTCTATTTATTGTTGTGGCAAGGTTTAGCTCACTAGAGCATGTGGCTCGCAGTGACTTGGATTTCTTTAGGTGGAGCATGTCCATCAATTCTGAGTTGGACATGGCTTTGTAAGTCAGGCAGAGATCACCTCTGAGTAAGGGATATGTCACTGAGTACAGCCGGAGTTTTTTCAGTCGGGCTGCATAGGACATATGTTTGAGGCCAGTAATCTTCTTGGTGAGGTGCTTTTGTGGTCTTTCCAGCTGTTGGAAGTGTCTTTTGTAGTACATCCCAAATGGGGCATTGTACTCTATGATGGGTCTGATGAGTGATGAGTAGAGGGGCACTATAACCTCTTTATTTCTAGATGCAAACCCCTTAGTAATTAGATGGGCCACATAGAAGGATTTCCTAACTACTTTGGCAATATGATTGTCAAAGGAGAGATTACTATCTACCTGGGTCCCCAGATCTCTTATTACCTCTTCTGTATTAAGGGGGCTACTGCCTATGTGGTAATTCGTGGGTAGGGAAGGTAAGGAAGGGAGCAGACTTGAAAGCTAGCACAATCTTTTATAGGTAGCCAGATATGCTTTTGTAACATAATGCCGTGGTGTTTATTGAATGGACAAAGGAAAACATAAACTGTATATTGAGTCTGAAAAAGTTCCAAGGGAGGATATTTTTTTCTGGAAAGAATTGACAATGATTAGTAGTGTGCTGAAGTGTTTTGGCATTACAGACCCAGTTAGCTTTTTGAACTTGCATGCAGTACTCTAGCCATCACCATTAACATAGGGTGAATGACGACTTCCTGAGCCTTTTATTTTAGACTCGGTAATGTGATAACTGCTCAGTGTAGCATGTTATTGCAAGTCCTTTGGATAACACCCATGATGTTGATGGGTTACTTAGCTACCACTTTTAACACATTTCATTTAAGAATGTATAATAAAGTCTGTTAGCTGCACAAAGTGTTATTATGCATGTTTCAGGGTTAACCTGGAACTCTCCTTCTTTGTAAATTAATTACTCAGAGTATTATTTAGTAACTAGGCACTGTGAGACTCTTTTGTAGCACCTGTCTCATATACCAGTCGTTACTTTGAATGCTAAGCTATGCTGTTAGACAGCTATATTTGAAATGTTTAGAATCACTGAATATGGTTAGAACAGTGAGAGAATTTTAAATGTGTAAGTTATACGCAAATGTAATTACTCACATCAGTATTTTGAGTAATCCTGTTTTTTTTTCCTCATTAGTTATCTTCAGGTAATACATGACAGAGGTAAAAAAGCATTTAGGCCAGCATATAAAAAATAAAGGTTTTCAGAGTTTAGATTTCTTTAATTTCATTTTCAACATGTGAGAAATAACTTACAGAGGAGAATAAGGTGAATAGCTTTAGACAGCAAGATGAGCCTAAGCAAAGCTTCAGGTATTTTTTCAGTCTCGTTTTATGTGCATATATATTATATGTTTGCATGAATAAAATCTCCTTAAGAAGAACTAATAAAGGACCATTGTGTTAGAGGCACACACAATATTTTCTCAAGCCATTGTTGAGGATATATGACTAGATTCTGAGACATCAAACGTACCTACCACTTTAATAGTAGTTTTTATAAACCAGTTCTAAGCCTCATAAGCTTTATATATGTTTTCAGCTGCTGCTGCTTCTGTACTATGATGAGTTACTTTTATCTTTTTTCCTGCATCCTAAGAAATGATCAGCTTCGTAAAGATATGACCTTTTATCCTCTGGCAATCTTTGATACTATAAATTGGCATAAATGGAGTTGATTAGTGAAGATGAGAATATTTCCTGTCATGCACAGGAATTTATATCTGCCATACAAACTGTTACACTTTAAAATGTTGATGGTCTAGAAATCAGTGGCCTTACTGCAAATTGAAAATGAAAGGCAATTATACATTATCAGTCATTCATAGTGATACTGCAGATAATTCCAATGTTTTCTGTTACTGAAGGTTAATTGCACTGAAATAAGATTGTTCTTTTGAAAAAAAATTGTAATCTGTCTTGGGACAAACTATAAACATTTCAGATGATTTCTTTTTAAACGTCTGAATTGATATAAATGCTAGCTAGAGTTTTCAAAGTTAAAAATGAAAGATTTTCTAATTATTCACCTTTTATTTTTGTTGTTAGATTTCTGAATCTAATTTCTGCAGCCAAAATGCTCTACTACAGGAGAAGAGACAAGGCCATTTTCAGCAATATTCCTTCAGTGAATCTTCACCTGGTCTGTATATACATATGCTTGTCTTTCTGGTTTTGCCATCAAAATGGCAATGACTTAAACTACTTGTAAAATGTACATTCTTTTCATTTTGATTTGTTTTGCATTTCAGTGAAGGGATGTTAAATGTTTTATCTTCCTGGTTTCATCAATATAACTCTAATAGTTTAACAGGTATTTTATGCAAACTTATTTTTCTTTTTGTTTAGATTTCTTTTGACTTTTAACACAACTCAGACTAGTATTCAGGAGAATGTTAACATTTTCAAATACACATGGTGAGGCTATAGCATTCTGTTCAGAGAGCCAGCTGATTCATTTCTTTTGATCTGTATGAAAAAGTTAGATTGGACTGAATGGAGAAAAAGATTTTCAATTGCAAAGTTTCTGAAATTGATTGATACTGGCAAAATAACGAAATAATTAAACAAACAAGTACATCATTGCCTAAATCTATAGCTGGATAGGATTTTCTGTTTTTTTAAGCTCAGATGCTAGAATGTACTATATAATGTAAAATACATATTGCTTCATGCATTGATTTGTTTTTGAGTTTGAGCTAGCTCAAACTTAATACTGAGAGGTGTTGCAAATGTTTTAGCCCAAATGTTAATAACATGTTAACTAGAGAGTATCAAGTCATTATTTTATGCCTATATGGGACAAATGACAGAAAATACAATTTTGTTTACAAAATCCTTTAAATTATGGATGAAAGAAAACTAGGCTACATAAATGCAGAATGTATTAATGGATTCTTAACCTGATGTGTACATAGGTAAAGTTTTCTTTCTGGCTTTAGTCTATTCACATCTCCCTCCTAAATATAATAATATATATTGCTGCCTAATATTATCATGTTACCATATTAAAGGAAAATTTAACTTTCAAAGAAAGAAAGCACAAGGGACCATAAATCCTTTTGGAGAATGGAGTTCTGAATCTGAAGAAATTATGAAACTTGTGTTTTAATCAGAAATATCTGAACAATAGGGAATTATAAAGAGTATACATGAAATTTATTCGTAAAAGTGAAAAGATCTCAAGAAAGAAAATAAAAGTAAGGTAGAATTAGAATAAGTAAAGTGGCAAATAAAAAAGCTAAAAAGCTATATTGAGCAAGTCTAGTTTAGAGCAGTGACCTTTTAGAAATTATTTTAGAGGCTAAACTGTTACACTATCAGGAGAGTAACTATCTAGGCAAAATGAGGACCTGTCTTGTGATTGAGATGTCTTGCTGAGAATATGTAGACCAGATCTACCAGCAATCAACTATAAGCAATGTAGCTACTATTCTAGAGTTTGTAATAATAAAGCAGCAATTACACTGCAGATGACTATGGCATTGTTAGGGCGCTACCTGCAATATATACATGTCCCACTGATTGCATCTTTCCTAATTCATAATGTTGTCCCAGGACAGGAAAGTTGCTCTGTGATGATACAAATAGTTGAAATTTAGGAAGATGTTAGCAGCTTCTTCTGTGGAGAACCATAGAAGGGAATCAAATGCCCAAATTAAGAAAAAAGGCATTCCTGAAAAGAGGTTCTGTTTTTCAAAATGTAGAACTAAATATTGTGAGCTGATAGACTGCTGCCAAGTGTGTGTGTGTGTGTGTGTGTGTGTGTGTGTGTGTGTGTGTGTGTGTGCGCATGCACATGGGGGGGGGGGTTATGGAATGAATGCTGAAGACAGCTACATGTTTAAGAGAGCTGAGTGTCATTGTCTGTCTGGGAATATATCCAGACAAACAATAAGCTGGAAGCTGTCTAGGCAGAGTTTGTGAAATGAGTAAGGGTTTAGACAACATAACATTCTCAGAGGTGTTAACAGACCATGACATGGAACAGGATATCACTTTGCACAGAGTGAATCTTATCATTTGCTTGGAAAATGTACACA
Source organism: Protopterus annectens (assembly GCF_019279795.1). NCBI lineage: Eukaryota > Metazoa > Chordata > Ceratodontiformes > Protopteridae > Protopterus > Protopterus annectens. The sequence goes on from NC_056735.1 coordinate 1,722,595,849, forward strand.
AATCACAGGCCTTGAATAACATTTCAGACTGTGGAATAGAATGACAGTATGAGAAGTATATGGATGTACTGGTCAACAAGAATATACATTAATAAATAATGACTTTAAGCCACCTAATAAAAATAGGGGTAGCCATCTCAAGTAGTAGACCTGTAACAAGCAGTGTACCCCAGGGACTGGTCTTGGGGTCTCTGCTGTTTGGGATATACTTCTCAGAGGTGCAGGCCAAATCTAATGGGCTTTGGCTGGCCATGTTTGCAGATGACTTTAAGCTAGTTGCTGTCATCAATTTCCCTAGTGATGTGGACATCCTCCAAGAGGGTCTCACCAAAACAAATGACTGGTGCCAGAAACATGATCTCAAACTGAATGCCAAAAAATGCATCATCACCCCTTTTGGGGAGAATGACATTCCCACAATTTATCACATTGATAATAAGGCACTAAGCACAAAATCAGTTATAAGGGACTTGGGAACCCAGGTTGATAGCAAACTGACTTTTGACCACCATATTGCCTCCATTGTACGGAAAGCTTTCTACATAGCTCACCTCATTAGTAAGGGTATCTCATCCAGGGACAAGGTGGTCATAAAATCCTTGTATTTTTCCCTTATAAGACCCATTATTGACTATAATGCCCCTTTTTGCATGTACCTCAAAAAGCACAAGCCGCAGC